>NC_134839.1:106656152-106959182 GCF_965363235.1 Mytilus galloprovincialis
ACTATGCAGATAAGGAAAAAATTATATCAGTCTAAAGATTTGCACAACGGTACTGATATAAGATGTTATAATACGAAAAAGTATGAATTACAAAATAAAGCACAGAAAATGATTAGAATGATTAAAGTACATTTAAACAAAATGTTTTCGTATTATAACATCTTATATCAGTACCGTTGTGCAAATCTTTAGACTGATATATATATATATATATATATATATATATATATATATATATATATATATATATATATATATATATGAAATAAAATTGATCAGGAGTTGTCTCCCATAGACCTAGAACTATAAAGAATTATGTAATTTCTCCAAGTCACAGTGGCACCCATAACAACTATGTTTTGTCAATAACTTGGTTTATATCAGTTTAATTAGTGTAAATGTGTATTCATGTAGTTTTTTGTTTAAATGTACTTTAATCATTCTAATCATTTTCTGTGCTTTATTTTGTAATTCATTTGATTGTATAGCTCAAATTTTGGGCACCATGATTGGTTAATAAAAATTATCTATCTATCTACCTCGGTAAAAACTTGAGTCAATATGATTTTTCATCAATTTATCTGGCTACATGAGGAAAAGATATAAAGTTTACAAATAAGGAATCGATATTTCTGCGATTTCAGTTTGAATGATCAACTTATCGAGATTTTTTAAATAATAAAACGCTCTACTTTTGTGTAGTTTAAATTTTATCTTATTCCTTCGTTTCAACAACAACTTTCAATACTGGTATTAGAAGAATGTTAAAGTATATGTTCAATAGGTTTTAATACACATAAACATTACCGTTACAAATTAGGCTAGCCTTATTTCACTTTTTCAGTTTGTCTTGACTGTGGTGTTGAACAGGGTGATGAAAGATTCATTGTTACGCCGTATCAGTATGTTAAACCTCTCAGGCGAAAAAGTAAGTATATTGAATAATCTACACTTTCTTCTACGATAATGTTGTGACCGTTTGATCCGTTAAACTTCTTTACCGAATTTGTAATAATCCACACAATGCACCAACCAGTCAGTTCTTTTAACTTAGCACAGGGTCTGTTACTCCTAAAACATCCAATTTTATTTCATCTGCTCGCAAACAACACAGACTCAACTTAAAATCCGAAAAGCTCGGATACTCCGGAAAGATAAACTTGTATATCATAAAAAAAGAGTTATCTGAGACTTAATTTTTCTATAACATCGACTTGTGATTTTAGGAAAAACTAGAATGATGGATGTCAAAATGATACGTTGGTCAGAATCAACATCATGGCTTGCTTTTAATGTAATTGAAGCCGCCAGGGACTGGCTGTCAGAATCAAAGAAAAATAATGGAATTGCAGTCAAAATACAGTCCATGATGGGAGTTATTAATATAACAGAAGTGTTTAGTCCGAATGACTGTGCCGCACATACAGGTAATCTATAACAGAAGTGTTCAGTCCCAATGATTGTGCCGCACATACAAGTAATATACATAACAGAAGTGTTCAGTCCCAATGATTGTGCCGCACATACAGGTAATATACATAACAGAAGTGTTCAGTCCCAATGATTGTGCCGCACATACAGGTAATATACATAACAGAAGTGTTCAGTCCCAATGATTGTGCCGCACATGCTGGTACTTATATTAACAAAAGTGTTCAGTCCCAATCATTGTGCCGCACATACAGGTAATGTATGTAACAGAAGTTTTCAGTTCCAATGAATGTGCCGCACATACATGTCATTTATATAACAGAATGGTTTTTTTCCAAATGAGTGTGCCGCAAAAACAGGTAATCTATATAACAGAAGTGTTTAGTCCAAATGATTGTGCCGCAAGTACAGGTAATCTAAGCTTACTAGATATAGGAAGATGTGGTGTGAGTGCCAATGAGACAACTCTCCATCCAAATAACAATTTAAAAAAGTAAACCATTATAGGTCAATGTACGGCCTGCAACACGGACCATTGGCTTACACCGAACAACAAGCTATAAAGGGCCGCAAAATTACTAGTGTAAAACCATTCAAACGGGAAAACCAACGGTCTAATCTATATAAAAAAAAAACGAGAAACGAGAAACACGTATAAATTACAAACGACAACTACTGTACATCAGATTCCTGACTTAGGACAGGTGCAAACATTTGCAGCGGGATTAAACGTTTTAATGGTACCAAACCTTCTCCCTTTTTCGGAAACAATAGCATAACATCACAACATAGAAAAACACACGATAAAATATTAAATGGCAGGCTTAACTCAATCAAAAAACGTAAATTAATATACTATGAACGAATAAATTTGATATGCGATATCTGAATGTGAATGCACAGTTAATAAAATGTTAGGGACAAACATTCAAGGTAAAAAAGCAAACAAACAAGTCTAAACACAGCCATGGCAAGACACCACTGCGAAATATTTAACCCTTCGAAAATTATCACTTTTGAAAAAAAAACGGTTTTAATAATACAGGTAAATCTTTAAGTTTATACAAATGTAGTAAGTGAAAATTAGAAGATATTCCAAATAATCAAAGCTGGTATATATTGCCAAGTTCCATATTAATATAAAATAACAAAAAAACATTACTAGTATAAACAGTATCAACCATTATGAAATAAAATCTTTCTGCCAGATGGTTGTCTTATTTCCAATTAAACAACTTTTCCTATTTTATATCAATAGTGTCAATACATAGAAGTACAAACATATATATAATGAATTGTTACAAAATTGGGAATACTAGTTTAAACTAGAGGCTCTAAAGAGCCTGTGTCGCTCACCTTGGTCTATGTGAATATTAAACAAAGGAAGCAGATGGATTCATGACAAAATTGTGTTTTGGTGATCGTGATGTGTTTGTACGTCTTACTTTACTTAACATTCTTGATGCTTACAGTTATCTCTATCTATAATGAACTTTGCCCAGTAGTTTCAGTGGAAAATGTTAGTAAAAATTTACAAATTTTATAAAAATTGTTAAAAATTGACTATAAAGGACAATAACTCCTTAGGGGGTCAATTGACAATTTCGGTCATGTTGACTTATTTGTAAATCTTACTTTGCTGTACATTATTGCTGTTTAAAGTTTCTCTCTATCTATAATATTATTCAAGATAATAACCAAAAACAGTAAAATTCCTTAAAATTACCAATTTAGGGAAACAACCCAACAACGGGTTGTCCGATTTATCTGAAAATTTCAGGGCATATAGATTTTGACCTGATAAACAATTTTACCCAAGCCAGATTTGCTCTAAATGCTTTGGTTTTTGAGTTATAAGCCAAAAACTGCATTTTACCCCTATGTCCTATTTTTAGCCATGGCGGCCATCTTGGTTAAATGGCCGGGTCACCGGACACATTTTTTAAACAAGATACCCAAAAGATGATTGTGGCCAAGTTTGGATTAATTTGGCCCAGTAGTTTCAGAGGAGAAGTATTTTGTAAAAGATTACTAATATTTACGAAAAATAATTAAAAATTTACTATAAAGGGCAATAACTCCTAAAGGGGTCAACTGACCATTTCGGTCATGTGACTTATTTGTAAATCTTACTTTGCTGAACATTATTGCTGTTAACAGTTTATCTCTATCTATAATAATATTCAAGATAATAAACCAAAAACAGTAAAATTTCCTTAAAATTACCAATTTAGGGGAAGCAACCCAACAACGGGTTGTCCCATTCATCTGAAAATTTCAGGGCATATAGATTTTGACCTGATAAACAATTTTACCCAAACAGATTTGCTCTAAATGCTTTGGTTTTTGAGTTATAAGCCAAAAACTGCATTGTATCCCTATGTTCTATTTTTAGCCATGGCAGCCATCTTGGTTGGATGGCCGGGTCACCGGACACATTTTTTTAAACTAGATACCCCAAAGATGATTGTGGCCCAGTTTTGATTAATTTGGCTCAGTAGTTTCAGAGGAGAAGATTTTTGTAAAAGATTACTAAGATTTACGAAAAATGGTTAAAATTTACTACAAAGGGGAATAACTCCTAAAGGGTCAACTGACCATTTCGGTCGTGTTGACTTATTTGTAAATCTTACTTTGCTGAACGTTATTGCTGTTTACAGTTTATCTTTATCTATAATAATATTCAAGATAATAACCAAAAACAGCAAAATTTCCTTATAATTACCAATTCAGGGACAGCAACCCAACAACGGGTTGTCTGATTCATCTGAAAATTTCAGGGCAGATAGATCTTGACCTGATAAACAATTTCACCCTGTCAGATTTGCTCTAAATGCTTTGGTTTTTGAGTTATAAGCCAAAAACTGCATTTTACCCCTATGTTCTATTTTTAGCCATGGCGGCCATCTTGGTTGGTTGGCTGGGTCACCGAACACATTTTTTAAACGAGATACCCCAATAATGATTGTGACCAAGTTTGGTTAAATTTGGCCCAGTAGTTTCAGAGGAGAAGATTTTTGTAAAAGTTAACGACGACGGACGACGGACGACGACGCAGGACGACGACAGACGACGGACGCCAAGTGATGAGAAAAGCTCACTTGGCCCTTCGGGCCAGGTGAGCTATAAAATGGAATTACACCTGCTTACATTATAGCGAGCGTTGAGTTATCTTTCTTTCACCTAACTGACTCGAGATCTCCTCTCACTAATAGATTTTATTTTTTGTCTTCTTGGTTATTGGTATGCCCCTATTGCCCCTTTACATTTAGGAGATAAGCTTATCTAATTTATTATGAATTGATAAACAAAAATATTAACCAAACCTGAATGTACGCGATTGACAGCAACCAAAAACAACCACTGCATTACAGGCTTATAACTTTGGACAGATACGTAGAGGGTTCATTTTGTAACGTGTCCTAAGGTATACATATTTATCTCATGATCAGCTAAGTATAGTTTATATAAATAGGATTAACATGTACAATAAATATTGTTGACATACGGATATATGCAGTGGTACAGACATAAAATAATCCGATAGTTTAACTTTAAAGTTATTTAATCGCGCTAGCGTGATGAAGGTAACTGTTGATACGTACAGGATCTGCACTTTTTACAAATATTACTGTTTATGATTAAGGTATTATATGTAGTAATGTTCATTTTTTTTATTTCTAGATATTGACTGCAGCATTGTTGATACTCCGTTTCATTTCCAAGGCACGCCTAACGCTATCTTGGAAATATTCACCGAGAAAAACATATTCAGGTAGAAACTGGTTGAAATATATGACCTTTGATGTATTGTTATTTGTTATTTAATCAATTTTTTTTTTTAATAAATTATGTTCAAATTGTCTAACTGAATAAAGTATGTAGATTTTGATTTACGGTCATACAAATAAAACGAAATTCACAGATATTATATCAATGGTACATAATAAAAAGAGTTAATATCCCCATAGAAATGGACATTTGTGTGGTAATGGATTGAAAAAGTCATTTGTTGTCAGATAACGCAGTTTAATTTCTTTTTGTATGACATTGGGGATGGTGATAATGTAAAACATTTAGATTAAATTAATGAAGTGGAATGATTATCAATGAGACTACTTTGCGCTAGAGACAAAATAACGTAGAAAGTTCGCAACTATAGGCAACTCTGACAACAATGACCGAAACCAAACCTCACATATAAAAAGGCTCCGAAATGACAAATACAAAACCATTAAAAATAGCAAACTAACAGTCTGATGTATGTAAAATAAATAATAAACAAAAACCAAACAGCTACAAACTGACTTGGGAATGGCACATTCAGAAATTAATGTGGTTTAAGATTTTGCTGGCGCCTAACTCTTACCCTAACCTGGGACAGTATTGTCACAATATACCATAAGAACAAACTATGAAAATCAGTTGAAAAAGGGCTCATCAGATCATTGACAATCAATACAAGGAACAAAAAAACACACACACACATATAAAACTAATAAGAGTATAATAGACACAAAACACAGATATAAGAGTACTCTCAGTTACTGAAAGCTTGATCAAAGCTAATAACAACCAATAAAAAATCATGTATCTAAGACTAAAACATCAAACAGTTGAAAACCAAAATACGTTTTATTGTTTTTTACTCGCACATCGTTTTCAATATAATGGAATTTTATGCGACTGGCATATAAGTAAGAGGTTTCATAAGCTATAAACCAAGGTTTAATCCATGCACCGTTTTTACCTAAGGAAATGCTTTTACCAAGTCAGGAATATGACAGTTGTTTCCCTTCCTGTGGTGTGTTTAACCTTTCAATTTTGCCATTTGATAAAGGAATTTCCATGTTGAATTTTCGTTGAAGCTCGGTATTTTTGCTATTTTTCTGTTAAGTGTATAAGCATTATTTTGGGAAGTCGATGAAAGTAACTGCATCCAGACAAAAACCAAATCGTTATTGACTGAAACCAGGGATGATAATTACGTATAATTTATAAATTGATAGCTTGTATCAATTTTACTTTGTAAGTACGTATTGACAGTGTTTGTGTTGCTATATCTCTCAGAGCAATTGTTTAGCTCTATTATCTCATATCAAAGTTTGATATTTGATTAGGGACTTTCCGTTTTGAATTTTCCTCAGAGTTCAGTATTTCTGTGGTTTTACTTTTCACTATCTCATCAACTACTCCGGTTGCAATTATAAAAGAAAAATCGTAGATCTAAATTTAGGATGGTTGGTATTATGACACAGCATATGTTAAATAGTCTGCTTAGATTTTGACTGAGAACTTTAAATACGAAATTTTTTAAGAAAAATATTCCTGTTGTATTTGGTGTCTTCAATTTTGAGATGATAGGAACGTACGTTCGTTCCATCAGTCTAATAGCATCGGAGTTATGAATGATTTTAATTGCGACTTTCAAGGATCTTACATCATAAGTACTTTTTTTAAAGGATCCAAAAGCAAAAGGTTTTATAGCCGGACTTTTAATATTGGATATTACTATACTACATGTACATGAAATTTAAAGGCAGGGGCTATTCTTCACTACAACCGAAAAATAGAAAAAAAATGCATATTTTTCGGCTGTCCGTTTGGAAAAATAGTTTTTTTTTTTTAAATATTATGTTATTTTTACAGACACAGATGAAATAATGAAGATTATTTCTGAAGAATACACATAGTGCATGTTAAATGATTATCAGTGCATCAGTGTATATAGGTGTAATAACATCGTTATCATTGCCCCACCACCACCACCACCAAATTAGTCTTTGTTGAATTTACACTTTTTAAAAAAATGTGCAGAATTCATCTTTGATTCAAATAAAGAAATACTTGACAGAAGTAAAGTTTTGTCCTGTCCAGTACTAAAGACAAAATTTCACACAACACTTCATTGCATGTAAGATAATGACCATCACTGCAATTATAAAGTTAACCAATCAAATTATCACCGCTGTTTGTCCTATGTACAAACTTTAATAACCATGTAATCTCAAGTTTCCAAGATATTTCATAGAAACACCCAAACAAAAATGGTGCTTTGAAACTCACAAGAAATATGTTTTTATGTCTCCATGAGAAATAATTTACTGCGATGAAATGTAGTATCAATTTCCTGCAACTGTCACATTCAAGGGATTATTTGTTTGACCCTTTTTCGTATGCAACCTATGATTTTTTGGTACTATACCTTCAGAAACCAAACACTGGTCGGAGTTAAAATAATGGGACCTGGTAATGTGACATTTCGCCTTTAAGAGATAAGTAGATTTATATGCCACACTTCTACTTATAACAATGCCAGCTTGTTGGGTTATGTGTTTCAACATAAGAGATTTTTACGATGGTATCATAGTCTTCTGGCTAGCAGGGTAAACTAGACAATGCTTACTTTACATTAAATATGGTAATACTGAAAATTGTAAAACTGTATAAAAAGATAGATATATGGACAATTTACTTCTAGATATTGAGAAGATCACTAATTACTACTGCTTAAATCCAGGGATTATATGCAAGCTAGTAAAATAGATGAATGACGATCTTGTATAATTCTAAAAGACCACTTTTTAGCCAGACGAAAATCCAAGCTTTTTATAATGTATTGAAGTCATTGTTTTCAAAGTGTCCAGAGCTAAATTTTCAAGTATAGAAGAAGAAGAAGAAGAAGAAGAAGAAGAAGAAGAAGAAGAAGAAGAAGAAGAAGAAGAAGAAGATGCTTTATTTCCATAAAATAGGCTCACAAGGAGCATAATATAATATCATTATAATATTATTATTTTACAAATATAATAAACAATACAGTATACAAAGTTACAAACACAAATAAGAAACAACAGTCTTATGCACGTGAACAAATTAACAATAAATCCAATTGTTAGTAGATATAAGAAAAATGTGGTATGAGTGCGAATGAGACAACTCTCCATCTAATTCACAATTTGTAAAAGTAAACCATTATAGGTCAATGTACCTATGACCTATAATGGTTTACTTTTATAAATTGTTATTTGGATGGAGAGTTGTCTCATTGGCACTCACGCCACATCTTCCTATATCTATTAGGAAATTTGCCTTGCAACAGGCCCCTATATAAAAATAAGCAGATGTGGTACGATTGTAAATGAAAATACTGTCCATAGAATCAAAGGAAAAAGATGTCAACAATAACACGTGCCCCAGAGAGTCATTTTACAACCGACAAAGTCTATGATAAATGATTTGATTATGTGCTTCTAGTACCTCTTCTTTGAGTTCAGTATGTATTTTCTGGTTAAGACTCAAACACATGTTGTAATGGCTACTCCAGTGCTACATTAACAAGAGTTTTTAAAACTCAGTATCATTTTTTCTTTTATCTTTAACAACTCAGTATACTTTTAACCATCAATATAAATGAAGAAGGATTTATTGATTTTTTTTACTGAAACTAGAGAAATGCCTGTTATACGTTAAAGGTATATACACATGTTCTAAAGTATAAAAATATATATAGAAAGTTATGATATGTTTTGATATTTGAAAACTTTTGTTTTCAAATTGGATTGTTAATTTATTGAAAAATCAGTCTAACAGTTTGTATATATTTTTTTTTGTTATTGTCATTCTTATCGTAAAAGGTCGTAATTTTTTTAATAAAAATTGCATGAAAGCTTAGTTTTGACATTTTACAGCAATTCAAAATTACTACCTATCACCTTTAGCATGACAATTACAATAAAATTTCTATACAAACTGTTAGACTGATTTTTCACAACAACATTAAAGTGGAACTAAATCTTATGGGATTGTAAGTATGCTTTATTTTATCACCTTGCACTTTCACGACTTGACTGGTTCTCTACAGCAGTTTATTCAAATTTCTGACCAGTTGAACAGTTTGGTTTTATAAAACAAATCGCAATTTGGTCAGAATTTTGAATAAGTTGCAATAGATGGAGAGCAACACTAACAGTCAAGTCAAAGTAATAAAAAAAAAATCTTTCGTTTTTTAAAGTTAACAAATATATACAAAGAACGACAATCCAAATTGTTTATTGGGAGAAAGGCTTCCCAACAGAACTGCTAAAATATAAGTGTAGGTTGTCTTTAATATTCTTTTAGTTTAAACATATTTATTTATTGTGGATTGGGAAACATGTTTTGCAACTTATATTAATCCCTTTCCACTTTGCGGGTGCGAGTGCTGCCTTGTAGCGGCATTAGCCTACTCTTTTTCGAAATCTACAAGGGTGTCTTTAACGTGCAAGAGATATGGCTCTATCTTAACACGGGTCAGCCATTTATCGTCCCCTTCCGACGTACTATCATCGTTTCCTCAAGACCATACTCGCAGATGGTGTCAAGGGAGAGCCGAAAGTTGAGTTCCTGAAATTTTCATCTCAAACGGGAATCGAACCAGGAACCTTTGTGTCAGTAGTCCGATATTCTTTTGATGTTAATTAACACGAGTATGTCAATAGAACGTTTATTGCAGCACAACTTTCGAAGGGATGACATCAACTATACCACTTCAAACTCTTAGATCAAGTGCTTCCATGTAATCAGAAAGACTCTTTTGAGGAAATAATGTTGTGAAACGCAAGCACCGGTAGATCGTTTCATGTAAGTAGGCAATATACAATGTCAATAAATGAAAACCTATACAAAGAACGATAATTCAAATTGAAATGTTGTAAAGAAAACTTTTTTTTTAAATATCTTGATTATTTCATCGTTTCTATCTTAACGTTCTGTGGCAAACATTTCATAGATATAGGAAGATGTGGTATGAGTGCCAATGAGACAACTCTCTATCCAAATAACAATTTTTTAAAGTAAAGCATTATAAGTCAAGGTACCGCCTTCAACACGTGTATATAAATATAAAACTCAGTGGGTGGAAACAGAATTAAAATATCTGCTTAAAGAGGGATATTTACAATTACAACAGAAGTACAGAAACAAACAACTACATGCATATGTATACTGAATCATTTAAAGACTTAAAGACTTAAAATTAAGAATGGAAATGGGGAATGTGTCAAAGAGACAACAACCCGACCATAGAAAAAAAAAAACAACAGAAGGTCACCAACAGGTCTTCGATGCAGCGAGAAATTCCCGCACCCGGAGGCGTCCTTCAGCTGGCCCCTAAACAAATATATATACTAGTTCAGTGATAATAAACGCATGTACTAAACTCCAAATTGTACACAAGAAACTAAAATTAAAATTAACACAAGACTAACATAGGCCAGAGGCTCCTGGCTTGGGACAGGCGCAAAAATGCGGCGGAGTTAAACATGTTCATGAGATCTCAACCCTCCCCCTATAAGTCAATATTTCTTAAATGATCTCTAATTATTTCATCTAGCAAAATCTGAATGGATACAATTTTTTTTTGTCAAACACCGCGAGAACTAGTCATAACATAATATTGTGTGAAATTACCACTAAATCAAGATTTGAAAAACAACAGTTACTACTTAAGGAGGCTCGCGGGTATAAGATTTAAAAAAAAAAATAAACATTTATTTTTCATTACAATTTTATTTAAATTACCTTTAGTAGTTGTTACTTTACCATATGGTACAAAAATCATTCCAAAAAAATCAATTGGTGTTGGCCCCAGGTGACTTTTAAAATGTAGATATCATTGAAAAAGCTCCAAATTATCTCCCTTTGATGCAAAAATCCAATTTTTTGGCATTGAAATTGAAATATCTTTTTTTAACTCTTCGGTGACCTATATTTTTTATTGCTGTTTTCGAATAAGCTGTACATAAACTAAATAATTGTAAAATTTAAGCGATTTCTGTAATTTAGTTCTTTTTTTATTTCGATATTACCGCTATTTCTCCCATTAGTTCAACAGAAAAAAAGGACATTAACAAAAATGTATGTTTCTTTCGAAGGTAGATTGTGAGCGTAAATGAACGGTGACCCCATTTTTTTATTTCATTTTTCTATTAAGTATAAGATAAAGTTCATTTATAGAAAAATATAGCGAATTCTTATATTGAATAAAAAATTTGATTTAGACCCGCGAGCCCCCTTAAAACTAGTTGAAGGCTCTGGAAAATACTACTCAGAAACTGATTTAAAACTAGGATAAAGGACTGTTAGAAAACTAAGGAGTGAACAACACGAACCCCACAAAAAAAACCCGGGATGAATCCTGGTGCTCCAAAAGGTTAAGCAGTTCCTGCTCCACTTGTGGAACCCGTTATGTTACCCGGACATCAGTCTCATTTGGTGAAGTTACAATCGATGAATAGAAGACGGGAGTGTGGTTACGTTTATTAGAATATATCCGTGGTCATCTTTGACAGATTTTCCATTAAGGTCAATCAACTCGTGATATCATCCGTAAAACTTTCGAAGGGATGACATCAACTATACCACTTCAAACTCTTAGATCATCAAGTGCTTCCATGTAATCAGAAAGACTCTTTTAAGGAAATAATGTTGTGAAACGCAAGCACCGGTAGATCGTTTCATGTAAGTAGGCAATATACAATGTCAATAAATGAAAACCTATACAAAGAACGATAATTCAAATTGAAATATTGTAAAGAAAACTGTTTTTTTTTTTTTAAATATCTTGATTATCTTAACGTTCTGTGGCAAACATTTCATAGATATAGAAAGATGTGGTATGAGTGCCAATGAGACATCTCTACATCCAAATAACAATTTATAAAAGTAAACCATTATAGGTCAAGGTACGGCCGTCAACACATATAAATATAAAGAACGATGACTTATTACGGTTAATGTCATTCTTATGTCGAACAGGGTCAATGCTTGAGACTGTATGCTGCTAATTTAGCGTCTATTGGTTATCTGTGATGTTGGATGGCTGTCTCATTGACATCTATTATCCCACCACATAGTTTATTCGTTCATTATCTTGTACTAATGAATAATTGATTGATTGATAGAATGATTAGTATTTAATGACACTTTCAGCACTAATAAGCTATTTCGTGGCGGTCATCTCGTATTGGTAGAGGAAGTCGGAGACAAGTCCCCGGAGATATTCACCGACTTTCGGTAGGAAAACTGACAATCCTAATCAATTAAGATTTGAGTCGAGGGCACCTGTAGTTATGAATGAAATTAACAAATAAAGGTAATCAACATATATAACAACTTTACTGGACATCATGATATACATTTAATTTGATTAAGTTTGTTGTTGAAAAGTCAGGAAGGTAGAATTTGTTGCGTTGATTGGACGAAGGGCTACGGTAAGGATACTGGCTTAGTGCGGGTCGCCTATCTATTTGGGCTGACGGAAGCACTGAACATTGTTTATGTGTGTACATCGTCGACTATCTACTGGCGTTTGTTGCGGTCTAACTTGCTATAGTTACAATTTCTGTTCTAGTTTAATTATTTTTGAATATCATATGATAAAAAGAAAAAAAAATATATTTAATGTTTTAAGGCGAGCAGTTTCAATGAATTATATTCTTATACGAGATAAATTTTGAATTGTCATTGAATGATTTTTTTTGTGTGTGTGTGTGCTAAACGTCCAGTGGTAAATATTCCCGCATATTCTAGACAAACATGTATTTTTGTAGAATTTAAACTGTCACTAGAAAAGAGGGTATGTTTGGTTATCTTATGTCTCTATATATATAATGCTTTCTGAAATATTTGTTTTCTTGAGAAAGCGCTCTTTTTTCGTTTTGTATTACAGAAAATAAGTTTCAGTGTATGTTAAAGCATCTCATCATCTGTGACGTATAATTATGTTATTGATTAAACAATAAGTTGTCACAGTTTTAAGGTGGTACCTAACACAGTCTACTTTCTCTCTTTTTTTTTCTACAGGTATGAATCGCCGTTCTAGATCGGCGCATTGCTACATATATAGTAGGTTGGCTAATGTGCTATATACAGATATACACCCACACCAACTAAAAACTCATATTAACACACAAAGGAGCGTGCCACTAATCCACCAATTCATGCATACCGTTACCGTTACCGTTTTATATATATATATATATATATATAACGGTAACGGTAACGGTAAAAGCGTGCTGTACAAATACTGTAGGTGCCATACCACCAATTACTCCCTCAAAGTAGGCCTACTCGGACAAAAAATAGTGCATTTGATGTCATTGTTTACTTAAACTAACCAACAAATTGGCAGAAATGAAAGTTTTGGTGAAAGAGAAATATATTAAGACCATTTTGAGCTAAAATTTACTTGTTTATGAGTTTGCATTCAAAATTGAAGATTAATGTACTCCATAGTATACTTATTTAAGATTTCCAGAAAACCAGGGGTTATTTTTAGTGGTACCTCTATTCGGAAGACCTTTTCCTTTTTATATGATTTTAAACATCTGTTGAAAATTGGCATGAAAGCTGATACATGTACGATTCAGGATATACCTGGTTTCTATATATGAAGTTAAACTTAAGGTAAAATATTTAGAAAGCTGTGAAAATTGTAAAATTTGGTTGAACAGATAGGGACTTTTAATTGGTGGTATGACACCTGTATTGTTATTTACATATTATATACATCGTACATTACAGTGAAGTTACGATTAAGACGGATGTGATCATCTTCACTGCTCCATGCCTAAAATACTAGTTGCTAATTTATGCTAGGTGTGCGAATATATACATTAGCTTTATAGCAGTCTATGAGTAAGCATAAAAAGGTTACTGCCCCTTATATTTTTAACATACTGTTAATATTTGATATATGCGTTTATCTGCAGAATATGTAAATACATGTATAAGTTAAAATTTAGGTACACCAAAGCACTATAAGTAAGTATATAGAAGACTAGAATGTTAAAGCACTATGTTGTAAAATGCCCAAATTAACAATACATGTAGATAAATAGCCAAGCGGATTGTCGTTACTTTTGAGTAGATAATATACTTCTACATAAACTGTCACTACACCCCGATCGCCCTTACCCTGCTATCTGCCTCGTTCTACTGATATGCATGTCGTAGCAGAACAGTCGTGTGAGGTTTTCTAGCTCTATGTATTGTTGATGTTTCATATGGAGTCCATAGTTAATGCTTTTGTGAGTACAGTCCATCAGAATTTGTTCAAGCATGTTACAGTTAATTAAGTTCTGATAGAGACCACCCTTCAAGTTGTCCAGGTATAATTTTATTTTCTGGAGGTGACTTTCACGCGTTTGCGCGTGACTATTGCATGAGAGTATGAAGTGTTCTAGGTCTTCATTTTCTGTACTACACAATGAACATATTGGGGCTATATTATTCTTATTGTTGCGAAAGTACGCAATTATAAAGACATTGGACTTTTATTTTGACATTGTGTATATAAAATTACATTGTTATTTTAATTATAGTAAATGAATCATACTAGAATATTCTAGATGGATAGTGAAAGTACTTGTGTATATTTATGTTCAAGAAAGTGTTGGCAAATTCCGGAATTTACCCTGTTACTAAAAATAGATTATTTCCCATTTCTCTAGTTAATTATAGTTTGTTCTGATTTAGAATGTTCTTATGATTTTAGTATATAAGTTAAGGGTTTTTATGGATAATTATCATTGTAAAAATAGTAGTAACAGAAGTATAGAAGTATTATCAGTTGAATTAGAAAGAAAAAGACGGGTTATTCAAATGTGGTATTTATAAACTGTATATACTGTAAATAACTGTTAGTTATTGGATTAAAGATATAAAAGGATTCCGTGTTAGACTGATTTCGCCACATTGTATGGTGCCGGAACCCGGGAGTTACAGAAAAAGAAATTTATAAAGAACGCGGAAAAGAAGTTAATTCAACCACAGAAAAGATGGCAGTCTCATATTTGAAAGGACACTGTACAAGGTACAATAATTTGTTAGCTAAAGAATTAGATAAAAGTGGAGATACAATAGCACAAGGGATTCAAGATGAAAGTGTGACAACACAATTGAGGCAAGTTTTATCAGCAGAGAGACGATTAAAGGATTTTGCAGCAAAACTTGAAGATAGTATGAAAGAAATTTCACTTATATTAGAGGAAAAAGAAGATAAAGAAGGTGAAATTGTAAAATTTACAAAGGCAAGTGAAATATATTTTAAATTGCTTGACGGTGTAACACAGCGCTTAGACGAATTAAAAATATTCGAGGAAGAAATTCAGGATAAAATTACAGATACTAAGAAAACAGAATCGTCCACGGACCACAAGGTGGAGCATTTATTACAATTACAGACACAAATGCAAGAACAGATATTACAGTTTCAACAGTTACAACTCCAAGAATTACAGAGGAAAAGTCAACCTTCAACAGTAAGTGCAGTTAAACTTCCTAAATTAGACATAGTTTCGTACAATGGAGATAAGTTAAAATGGACAGAATTTTGGGATTCATTTGAAGCAGCAGTGCACACAAATCAAAGCTTGACAAAAATAGAGAAATTAAATTACTTGAAAAGCAAACTTTTTGGAACAGCTAATTCTGCTATATCTGGCTTAACGCTCTCCCATGAAAATTACGATGTAGCAATTTCAATACTAAAGGAAAGATTTGGAAATGTTCAATCTGTTGTCAACAAGCACTATTCAGATTTAATAAACCTTCAGTCAGCTTCAAATCAAACTACACATTTACGTAGACTTTATGATGACTTGGAACGACACTTACGTAGTTTGGACGCAATGCATCAAGATGTAACCCAAGATGTATTCATCTCGATGATAACATCTAAGCTACCAAAGGAAGTCCTTATTCAACTTGAAATACAGAAAGGTAACAATGAAAGATAGACAGTAGGGAAGTTAAGACAGTTTTTCAATACTTACATAACTGCTAGGGAAGCTGCAGAAAGTCAGTCTAAGGAAACACATACTGGTCCCAGTTCTGAAGAAAAACAGCAGTCTAAAATCCAGTCGAACAACAGTAATTTTCAACCAAGAAAACACTTATCTGCAGAAGCTCTGATGACAATAAAGCCATTTGGAAAAAACTCAGGCAGTGGAAATTCAATGGTTTGCCGATATTGTGACGGACACCATTGGAGTGATGAGTGCAGAAAGTTCAGTACAATTGAAGACAGGAAGCAGAAAAAGGGTCACCATAGAAGTCTATGCCCAAAGAAAATTCCCTCTCAATAGAAAGCAGTTTCACATCTAGCTGATGAAATGTGTGAAATAGCTTCAAGTGAAGAGAACGTACCAGAGAATAGCTTGTAGTCCTCCGGAGATATAGTTTTGATGCAGACAGCTCAAACAACTGTGTCAAATACAGAAGTTAATGAAACAGAAGTAGTAAGACTATTAATGGACTCCGGATCTCAGCGAACATATATAACAGAAAATTTGGCTAAGAGGTTAAACTTGAAGAAGAAAGCTACGGAGGAGATAACTCTTGTAACATTTGGTGCAGATAAGCCAAAAACATTAAGAACGCAAAAGGTGTCATTAAAGATCAGACTAAAAGATGGAGTTTGTATGCTTATTGATGCTAATGTTGTTTCTAAGATAACAGGATCAATACTAAGAAGACCTTTACAAATGGATGTATGTGAAAATGTGAAATACTTATGTAACAATCTGCAACTTGCTGACACACTGCCCAGTTGTTTAGAAAGTTCAACAATAGAGATTCTTATCGGAAATGATTATTATTTGGATATCATATTGCCACAGAAAATAGAAATTCAACAAGGGCTTTATCTACTTGGCTCTAAGCTAGGATGGATCCTTACAGGAAGGTCACAATTAAGTGATGAAGAAAGAGAGAACAAAATGACCATGACAGTAAATGGCTTATTATCTATAACAGAATGCTGTCTTCACTCTACAATTGACACATGTCTACACATCAAGCCTTCCATTGAAGATTTCTGGAAATTGGAAACTATTGGAATACAAGATTGTCCATATACATCAGACGACGAAAATACTTTGAGTAACTTTGTCACCTCACTCAAAATGGAAAATGGAAGATATCAAGTAGCCTGGCCATGGAAAGAAAAATTACCGGAACTTCCTGAAAATAGGGAATTTGCATACGGAAGACTAAAGTCACTTTTTCAGAAAATGAAGAACAATCCTGACCTATTAAACAAGTATGATGAGATTATTCTAGACCAGTGCAAAAAGGGCATCATAGAAAAGGTGTCAAACCAATGTAGTAAGGATACCGGAATCAAGCATTACATACCACATCATGCAGTAGTTGACCCAACCAAACCTACAACTAAAGTAAGGATAGTTTATGATGCGTCTGCCAAATCAAAACAAGAGAATAAAAGTTTGAATGATTGCCTGCACAGAGGACCTGTAATGTTACAAGATTTATGTGGACTCTTGTTGCGTTTTCGAATGAACAAAATTGCAGTAGTTGCTGATATTGAAAAGGCATTTCTCCAAATTGAACTACAAACAAATGACAGAGATGCAACTAGATTTTTTTGGCTATGAAACATTAATCATCCAACTGTACAAGTTTACAGATTTTGCAGAGTGCCATTTGGAGTTATATCAAGTCCTTTCCTACTTTGGAATATCATCTTGACACATACAAAAATGCAACAGCAGCAAATATTAGAGAAAACATTTATGTGGATAATGTAATCACTGGAGTAGATTCGACAGAGAATGCAGTTACATTATATAAAGAGGCAAAACAAATATTCAGTGATGCATCAATGAACTTAAGAGAATGGGCATCAAATTCACAGAAATTTTTAGAATGCATTCCCAAGGAAGATCAGGCAAATAGAGAAAAATTAAAGGTTCTTGGATTAACTTGGACTATAAAAGATGATACATTAACGGTGAACAGTGCAAGAAATGATAACATGTTTCCAGTCACCAAACGAGAAGTATTACAGAGAGTGCTTCTGTGTTTGATCCACTTGGATTTTTTACACCTGTGACTTTAAGAACCAAGCTTTTCCTCCAAATGTTGTGGAACAAGAAAATGGAATGGGATGAACAACTGACAGAGGAAGATATTCAGCAATGGAAAGAAATCTCTTTTGATTTAGATGAAATTCAGGAATATCATATTCCTAGAGCTATTGGGCTACCAGGTACAGTTACGTTCAGATTACTATGCTTTTGCGATGCTTCAACCAAAGCCTATGCTTCTGCTGTTTATCTACATCAACTCAGGGAAGACAACTTATGTAAAATTGATTTACTGTTTTCCAAGACACGCTTGGTACCAAATAAGAAAATAACTTTACCACGACTTGAGTTATTAGCAGTTGTCATTGGTGTCCGTTGCATTGACTTTGTTAAGAAGCAATTAAAACTTCCTATCTGTGAGACGATTTTGTGGACAGATTCTCAATGTGTTTTACACTGGATAGGATCGAAAAAACCTCTAGCAACATTTGTTGATAATAGAATAAAGGTGATTAGGCAGCAACAAGACATTCAATTTCAGTACGTCTATACGAAGGAAAATCCAGCTGATATTGCAAGCAGAGGCACAACAGTATCACTGTTAAAAGAAAACAGCCAATGGTGGTATGGTCCCTCTTTGTTAACAAAACACAGAACTGAGTGGCCTAGATGGGATCCTCACAATATAAGTGTTGACAATCAAAATTCGATTGAATCAGAATACAAGGTATCTAAAGTATTACATGAAGCAAAATTGCTTGCTGGAGAGAGTCCTGACGGAGAAACAAACAGTGTTGGAAATTCGAAATCTAGTGTTGGGTATCTGTTAGACATTGATTGTAGCAGATTTTCCTCATTTATCCGCTTGATCAGAGTATCAGCTTGGGTATTGAGATTTGTTAAACGGTTAAATAAAGAGACGATATCTGGTCCTCTAACAGCTGCAGAGCTAGAACACGCAAAGTTATTGTGGATAAAATCTGTTCAAAAACAATGTTTTGGTGAAGTGATGATAGCAATTAAAGAAAATAAAAGACACAACTTAGTAAGTCAGTTAGGGCTCATTTTAGACCAGGAAAATGTGATCAGGTGTGTTGGTAGATTAGGAGCTGCTCAACTGTTAGAAGGGGCAAAAACACCAATATTACTTCCAAAGAAAAACAAAGTTACTGAACTGTTAATTGAAAGCATGCACAGAAAAAACTTTCATGTTGGTGTCTCACAAACTTTATCAGCGATGCGTCAAACGTACTGGATTCCACAAGGACGTTCAGAAGTAAAAAGAGTTTTGAGAAAATGTACAATCTGCAAACCGTGTGAAGGCGGACCATATAAAATGCCATTAATGCCTCCACTACCAAAGAAACGAGTAAACGAGTCAGCCCCATTTACATATACAGGAGTAGACTATTTTGGACCAATTTTTGTGAAATCAGACACTGGAAGCAAAAAAGTATGGGTTTGCTTATATACATATCTAGTGGTTCGAGCCATACATATGGAATTAATGCAAGACATGTCAGCAGAGGAATTCTTACTAGGCTTTCGAAGGTTCATTGCTCGCTGGGGTAACCCAAAACAAATAATTTCAGATAATGGATCCCAGTTCAAGTTAGCTAGCAAAACCTTAGAAGAAGCATGGAATGGTGTAACAGTCGATTCAGATGTGCAAACATACATGGCAAATGAAGGAATTCAGTGGCAATTCATTGTTGAGTTAGCACCTTGGATGGGTGGATTTTATGAAAGATTAATTGGTATTGTGAAACGATGTTTACGAAAACAATTGGAAAGTTATGTCTAAGAAATGAACAATTTAGAACTCTCTTAGCTGAATCTGAAGCAGTGGTGAATTCTAGACCACTTGTTTATATTGGAGATGACATAAATTCCAATATTATTCTTACACCAGCACACTTTCTAACTCTGAACGCTAAAACAGGATCTCCAGATCATAACGAAGAAAATTCTACAGATCCAGAATATTTACCGCAAATCAGTAGTGCTAAAAAATTGCTATTGACATGGAAGAAAGGACAGAAACATCTAAATATGTTTTGGAAAACATGGAGAGATGAGTATCTCCTTAGTCTACGTGAAAGAACTGCCAACAAACTAAGGAGTGGAAGAATTCAGAGCAAAACTCCAGCTAAGGTTGGTGACATGGTGTTAATTAAGGAAAACCTTCCACGAGGAAGTTGGAAAATTGGCCGTATATGTCAATTAGTAGTCAGTCGAGATGGTCAAATAAGATCTGGAAAAGTTATGCTACCTAATAAAAAGACATTAAACAGAGCTCTGAATATGCTTTATCCTATAGAATGTGAAGAGTTAGATGAGGGCTTAAAAAACTCAGATACGGAAATGGATACTGAGTTGATAAATGACAATACTAGTACTACACGAGAGGGAACACAAAGACAAGCAGCCCGAACAGCAATGAAGAAGATACAAAAACAGTTGGAATCATGATAGACTTTCTTTGGCCTCTGGAGTGTTGCGAAAGTACGCAATTATAAAGACATTGGACTTTTATTTTGACATTGTGTATATAAAATTACATTGTTATTTTAATTATAGTAAATGAATCATACTAGAATATTCTAGATGGATAGTGAAAGTACTCGTGTATATTTATGTTCAAGAAAGTGTTGGCAAATTCCGGAATTTACCCTGTTACTAAAAATAGATTATTTCCCATTTCTCTAGTTAATTATAGTTTGTTCTAGATTTAGAATGTTCTTATGATTTTAGTATATAAGTTAAGGGTTTTTATGGATAATTATCATTGTAAAAATAGTAGTAACAGAAGTATAGAAGTATTATCAGTTGGATTAGAAAGAAAAAGACGGATTATTCCAATTTGGTATTTATAAACTGTATATACTGTAAATAACTGTTAGTTATTGGATTAAAGATATAAAAGGATTCCGTGTTAGACTGATTTCGCCACACTTATTGTGTCTAGACCTAACTGTCTGTAGCATATACGTTTATGTTACTAGTCTGCTCTTTATTTCTCCTGTTTTCACATTTATAGGGTTGTTTCCTGTACACTACATGCACTACCAGATATTGTGCGGCATAAATGATGGGTTTTCCTGTATTTATGCCAATGTTTTTTATTAGATTGGTCTTCAAGGCATATTTCATGCCAGTGTTTATTTTGATGATATCTAACTATCCTTTTCGTTTTTCCCTTTGATTTTGGGTGTTTCATTAGATTCTCAACTGGTTCCATCCCGTACTTTGTCAGAGCTTCATCTACTCTATTTATAAATATGTTGCTTTTTTCATTTTTCATTGCAACTTGGCGTTCCGGGATTTGATATTCTAATAAGTTATTGTTTCTTATTATGTTCATCAACAAGGATAGCATATTTCGGTCTATCACGGATTAGTACTACTCCTATTAATGTGTAGACTGCTGTGTTGGCTGCCTGATTGGGAAGGCACTGTAACTGCTTTAAGATTTTCTGTTGCATTCTTTCCATTTGGTCCATTTTTTTTCTTAATTGGCATGACCTCCAACCCATATGCCATTTTTGGAACAGAATAAACCTTCCACAGATTGTGGGATACAAGCGGAGAAAATCCTTTCCTTTATATATGCAGACCAGCTCCTTACATGCCATAAATAGTGGCCCTTCCTACTTTCAGTTTTTCATCAATATCAAATGTATTCTTTTCATTTCTGGTTATACCAAGGCGTGTTGCATTTTCACTCCTACCTATCTGAGAGTTGCCAATGTTTACTTCTCTGTCCTGTTTGGTATTATAGCATACGAGATCCGATTTCTGCGGGTTGAATTTAACCAGGTCCCTCTGTGTATGGTGGTATACAATGTCCATAATGCCTTGTAGCAATTCACATTCAGAGTTTGCTAGTACTAGGATGTCATCTGCACATGTAGGTGTAGCAATGCCTATTGTCTCCATATGGCATCCTAATTCACTTTCTGTAACACTATCTAGAATGTCATTATTATAGCATTTGAATAAGGAGGTCGAGAGTTTTGTTCCTTGCTGAATTCCTTGGATGACAGATATTTTGTCAGAAACAAGATCGTCTCATTTAATTCTTATGCTCATTTCTCTATACATATTACGGAGTAGGATCCACGTCACGGTCACCGTCAATACCATGGTGGTAGATTAGAAACTGGACGATAGTTCTTCAAAACTTCTTTGTCTAATCCCGGTTTCTTCAGTAAGGGTCGTACAACTGCTTCCTTAAATAGACTCCTTAAATCACAAAAATTTTCAGCAAGGCAACATATATTAATAAGTTACAAATTTCGCTGATCAATATAGGTTGTAGGCTTTCACTCTTTAAAGAGGTGATTGGCCAGTCCTTTAAATAATTTATTTACCCTCTTTTGTCTTTTGAACAAAAACTAAAGAAGATAGAGAGAACTAAACAGACTGCTAATAATAGATTGGCAGTACAAGATGAGGGGGAGGTGTCAACAACAACAGATTTGTATCATGCATTCAATTCCCCGGTCTACAATATTGGATCATATTGGAGAGTGTCCTTTGTTGAATATGGCTAAATAATAATAATGCACATAGACCAAGGTGAACGTCACAGTCTAATTATATTACCTAATGGGACCCGGGTGACTCAGGAACGTATATATTGACATGTTGTACTATAGTGAGCGGCTGGACAGGGGGTAGGTTTCTCCCTGCTCCCGCCCCTCTTCTCCCTTCTCCTGCCCTCTTTCTCCCTTCTCCCTCTCTTTTCTCTCTCCCTGACCTTTTCCGACATTCATTTCATTAAAATCCATAAAACATTCAGGAAGGGTTTCGCTCAGAAGATTAGTAATGCCATACTATTAAAGTAACGAGTATCTCCCCTTTAATTAACATTTAGAACTTTCTCATGTAAATATTTCTTCATGATATCCATCAAGTTGTTCAGGAGTAGATGCGCTTAAAAGATACATTAATAGACAGATAGGGTGCAATATACCTGCAACGTGATCAGACGCATATAAATTCCCATCTAGGAGGGACATTCCAATGCAACCTCCCATATTTTCGATTTTTGACAAATTTTTATCGGAAATAGTCCTGTCAAGGACGGCAGTAAAAATCGTGAATGTGTGACCCCAGCTTAATTAACTCTGATGCACGCCGTTTCCTAAATAATTTTAAAGTATAAATCAGAGCATAGCACTCAGATTTATATTGGTACGTTACGGTAAAAATTAATATGGGTCGCAAAGCAACTCATTCCGCCTTGTTGAGGCGGATATTCGGCAGTGGTTCGGGCCCGAGAAATTTTGGGATAAATGGTGCAAAATCCTGCATTCTGACCCTCTCCTGACACTTAAATTTCGCTTATGAAAACATCATTTTTTAGTAACAATTTGAGTTATCTCACTTTTTTGAAAGTCAAATTCAAAATATAGAAAAAAGAAAAGAATTTGAAACATGAAATGTGTCAAAAAGTCAACAATCCAAATGGTTACAAAAAGTGGAATATCTTGGCTTAAATGTATGCTTCCAATTGTGTGTCGGATGCCATTCAATGTGTCTTGGCATACAGGGGATTTTTCATAGTGGTACGTATACATTTGTAATAAATTTCGTTGCCGAGCGTAGCAACTCCACAAATCACGTCGACTTTGGCATAGTTAATAATATATCATAATAATACGAGCGAATAATATCTTTATAAATAACGAATAATCGCTAAAATAAACGGGATATGGAAAAGTCAACGAAATATAGTCTGATTTGTCATTTAAAAAAAAAGTAAAAGAGGGACGTACGACCTCTACGACCCCTCTGGATCCGCCACTGGCATACCCCTATTAGAAATTATTAGAAAGAAAAATTTGTGCAATTCTTTATTTCGGTTGAAAGAAATTAAAAACTTGTGACTTATTTAAGACTATCAAATAGTTGCTAAATGTAGTCAGGGGGTCAGACGTCAGTCAATACAGAAAAAAGTACTCCTTTTTAACTTGAACTTGTAAATTGTAAAAGTTTAGTTATGGTCCTTATGATGATTTTATGACGGGGACCTCAATATCTCCCAAGAAAAAGAGTAAAATTAAAAATCATACAAGACTAACAAAGGCCAGATGCTCCTGACTTGCTACAGGCACAAAAATGCGGCGAGTTAAGCATGTTTTTGAGATCTCAATCTTCCCCCTATACTATCTAGTCAATGTAGAATAAACAAACACACAACACTACGCACAGTAAAACTCAGTTGAATAGAAGTCCGAGTCTGATGTCAAAATAGGTAATAAAAGAAACTAAACAAATTGACAATGATACATAAATTAACAAGGACTTCTATCAGTTACTGACATGCGAGCTCGAGACCTGAATTAAACTAATTAATGATATCGTCTTCATCATATGAATATCCAGCACAGTCCCTGACGTTAGGGGTTTAACAGTATAACATCATAAAATTGAAAAAGGAAATGGGAAATGTGTCAAAGCGACAACCATAGAGCAGACAACAGCGAGCCGAAGGCCACCAATGGGTCTTCAGTGTAGCGAGAAAATCCCGGACGCCCGGAAATATATGAGAAGAACATAACTTGTATCATGCCAACAACTGGTTTTAGAATAAACGTGTTTTATTCATATGCAAAGTAAGTAAGTGAATCAATATTAAAGCCACAATAAGCAAGTATGTTTAAAGGTTTTGTTAGCTTTTGAGATGAATACTGACATTTTTGTGACAATGTATGAACAAAGGAAAATAAAACATTTTTAGCCGATTCTGACAGGGACATCCCAAATTCACCATCATTTCTAAAGAAATCGTATTAAGTTTAAAAAATCTTTCACATAAAGTTCAGCTACACAAAAATAGCGTAATTGATAGGCTAAGGTTGCATCATCTAGACATAAAATAGTATTTAAAAAAAAGTTTCGATAATTTATTTTTTCATTTCAGTTCCCACTTTTTTTTAGCTTGCTGATCTGTGTGAGCATAGGCTCCATGCTGAATGCCGTACTCAGTTTGACCTACAATAATTGTTTACTTTTAACACATTGTGAAACCTGAATTAAGAGATCGTAATGAATTAGTGAAAAGGTTCGGAGTATTTTTTTTGTTACTATGCGCAATTTTCTGCGACTGTCATACAAGTGAGAGGTTTGGCTAACCACAAAACCAGGTCCAATTCACCATTTTCTGCATGAGAAAATGCCTAGCTGAACCAATTCGGAATCTAACAGTTGTTATTCATTTGTTTGATTTTGCTGTTAAAGGACTTTCCGTTTTTAGATTTCGTCGGAGCCATTTTTGGTTTTTTTTTGTTGCTTTACTTTTTATTACCACTTTCTTGAATCTTTTGATTCACTCATTTATTAAATAATTGTTTTCCTGTTTAATTTTAATAATTTTAATACACATTTTTGTCTCCTTTTATACCCTTTTCTCCTCAGTGGCGGATCCAGAAATTTTCATAAGTGGGGGCCCACTGACTGACCTAAGAGGGGGCCCGCTCCAGTTTCGCTTCAGTGATTCCCTATATAAGCAACCAAATTTTTTTCCCAAAAAGGGGGGCCCGGGCCCCATTGCCACCCCCCTAAATCCGCCTCTGCTCCTTTCTCCTGTCCCTTCTCTCCCTTCTCCCGCCCCCTCTCTCCCATGCTCCCAATACCCTGTTCAGGCCCTCTATAGTGTTATCAGTTTGCTGAGAAGAGAGAAACTCTAAAAGGGGGAGAGAGAGAAATGAAAAGTATGCCCACATTTGACAGCAGTTACATTAGGAATCCATGTCAGTTTTCTACATATAATAAAAATTGACATAAAATCATGCGTATTTATATAACAATCTGATCGATCATCTGATATTTCATACCAAACAGGCATTTTGGTTCACGATTGCATTTCTTTATTTTTAAAGTACATTTGGGTGATTGGTTCAAGCTGTTAAAGTTCGCAACACTCCCTTCTCATCATTGTCTCCTTTTCGGAATGATATTTACGATGAGAGGGTGCTAATATACTAACTAGTCTACAATGATTGAAATTAAAGTTCACACGTAAGAATATTAACTACTAACTCCTAACTCATGAAACATTAATTGATGAGTGATTTTAGGCATGACAAAAGGTATTATTAAATTTTTATTAGTTATGCCACCAATGGCACTGCACCATATATATATGTCTCTGGTCACCTGTCCGAGACCACAATTGTCGTCCCTTGAATTTCGTTGTTCACGAATATAGTCCCTAGTGTTAACAGTGGGTTACTTGCCAATAATTTTTATACCCCTTCCAAATTTATTTCTCCATGTTTAATGCCTCAAATTGTAAGTAGGGGGGGGTGAAATTACACTGTAAAAAAATTTGGGTCCAGAATATTACAGGAAAGTAGTGATTTGGTCCAGCTGAAAAAGGTTAAAAATTAGCACTTCGGAAGCTGTCAAAAGATTTCAAGACACCCTAAACACAAAATTGTCCATATTTTGAGTTAGAGGCGATGAAGTTTTCTATAATTTTGATATAATTTGTCCCAAAAGTAGTATAACACACTGTAAAAATTTCATTGAGAAAGCGCAGGTGGGATTTTTTTAATTTTCATTTATGTTCTAAAAGAAATGCACTACGAATTAATTGTGTTCTCGGACCTAAGAGGTGAAGTCTGTAAATATAGAATCTGTACTTTGGCAACTTCCCTAAATGATTTGGTGATTTCAATTTGTCAAATAGCATGAAACTAAAGGATTTAAAATTTTATTTTATAGAAATTCTGCAAAAATGACCAATTTTGGCATTTTATGGTCAAAATAGGCATTTTAAGGCTTTTTCAATATTGATGCATACATGGCATCCTGACTTTCTATCTGACAGGTTTTCATGTGTCAATACTTGTGTTTCTATGCCTTTATCTAGTTCTTTTACTTGTTTATGAACTCAAAACCTACAGAAAAGAAGATTATCTCAGACAATATGTACAAAATGTGTTGTATAAATGACCCTTGTCTAACGCCCTGTTTGGATGAAGTCAAAAGTGGGGTTCTTGGTACATAAAATTTGAAGTCCACAATAAAGACCTCACTAAATTTGTATCAAAAGCACTTTACAATGTCTATTGTACCTGTTCCATCTCACATAATATCTTTCTTTTCTTCTGTAGGAAAGCAAGTGGTTTAAACATAAGCCTGTTGAGACTAAAATTGCATTCAAGTTTTTCATTAAAAAGGCAAAAATCTTTGTACCAGACCATACTGTATGTAAGAAAAGTTAATTGCAAGAGCCTTTTTGTGCTCAGATTTGTTGTATCATGTCACATGAGTATAGAAATGATAAAAAAGACACAATTTTTTAATTTCTTATAGCCTCAATATGCATTTGTTAATGTAAATATGTGGCACGGCCTAAATTGACCCTTATTTTTTTCCAGTCTTACTTGGCTTAAGACCCTTTTAAACTAATATGATATGTTATTTGTGACTTTTCTTTCCATTTAAAGTACATTCAATACATATGTAAGGATTATTTATAACCAAAAAGCTTCACAAATTTAAAATTGCTGGAAAATATTACATCTTCATGTAAGGCCCCCCTTCATTGAAAAACCTCAATTTTTAGGCCTAGGCTGATATAAATTTGACTTTTGAATAATTATGCTCAGTATGATAAATCAAATGAGTACTCTATTGCTTTTAGTACATAATAAATGATATATTAGGGCATTTAAAAAGTATTTTTTTGCAATATTTTAATTTTCAAAGCCCAAAATGTTGATAGTTGAAATTATTCAATTTTAATGTCAAAATTTAACACGCAAAGATGAGTATAGAATTTAACATATTGTCTATAATATATATCCTATTGTTATGAAACTTTGCAGGCAGTGTTATAATTTATTAAGCTTTGGTCATACCAAGTTTTTTTAAGATTTGTCAACTCTTTCTATCCTATTAGGTGAAGTCTGTAAATATAGAATCTGTACTTTGGCAACTTCCCTAAATGATTTGGTGATTTCAATTTGTCAAATAGCATGAAACTAAAGGATTTAAAATTTTATTTTATAGAAATTCTGCAAAAATGACCAATTTTGGCATTTTATGGTCAAAATAGGCATTTTAAGGCTTTTTCAATATTGATGCATACATGGCATCCTGACTTTCTATCTGACAGGTTTTCATGTGTCAATACTTGTGTTTCTATGCCTTTATCTAGTTCTTTTACTTGTTTATGAACTCAAAACCTACAGAAAAGAAGATTATCTCAGACAATATGTACAAAATGTGTTGTATAAATGACCCTTGTCTAACGCCCTGTTTGGATGAAGTCAAAAGTGGGGTTCTTGGTACATAAAATTTGAAGTCCACAATAAAGACCTCACTAAATTTGTATCAAAAGCACTTTACAATGTCTATTGTACCTGTTCCATCTCACATAATATCTTTCTTTTCTTCTGTAGGAAAGCAAGTGGTTTAAACATAAGCCTGTTGAGACTAAAATTGCATTCAAGTTTTTCATTAAAAAGGCAAAAATCTTTGTACCAGACCATACTGTATGTAAGAAAAGTTAATTGCAAGAGCCTTTTTGTGCTCAGATTTGTTGTATCATGTCACATGAGTATAGAAATGATAAAAAAGACACAATTTTTTAATTTCTTATAGCCTCAATATGCATTTGTTAATGTAAATATGTGGCACGGCCTAAATTGACCCTTATTTTTTTCCAGTCTTACTTGGCTTAAGACCCTTTTAAACTAATATGATATGTTATTTGTGACTTTTCTTTCCATTTAAAGTACATTCAATACATATGTAAGGATTATTTATAACCAAAAAGCTTCACAAATTTAAAATTGCTGGAAAATATTACATCTTCATGTAAGGCCCCCCTTCATTGAAAAACCTCAATTTTTAGGCCTAGGCTGATATAAATTTGACTTTTGAATAATTATGCTCAGTATGATAAATCAAATGAGTACTCTATTGCTTTTAGTACATAATAAATGATATATTAGGGCATTTAAAAAGTATTTTTTTGCAATATTTTAATTTTCAAAGCCCAAAATGTTGATAGTTGAAATTATTCAATTTTAATGTCAAAATTTAACACGCAAAGATGAGTATAGAATTTAACATATTGTCTATAATATATATCCTATTGTTATGAAACTTTGCAGGCAGTGTTATAATTTATTAAGCTTTGGTCATACCAAGTTTTTTTAAGATTTGTCAACTCTTTCTATCCTATTAGGTGAAGTCTGTAAATATAGAATCTGTACTTTGGCAACTTCCCTAAATGATTTGGTGATTTCAATTTGTCAAATAGCATGAAACTAAAGGATTTAAAATTTTATTTTATAGAAATTCTGCAAAAATGACCAATTTTGGCATTTTATGGTCAAAATAGGCATTTTAAGGCTTTTTCAATATTGATGCATACATGGCATCCTGACTTTCTATCTGACAGGTTTTCATGTGTCAATACTTGTGTTTCTATGCCTTTATCTAGTTCTTTTACTTGTTTATGAACTCAAAACCTACAGAAAAGAAGATTATCTCAGACAATATGTACAAAATGTGTTGTATAAATGACCCTTGTCTAACGCCCTGTTTGGATGAAGTCAAAAGTGGGGTTCTTGGTACATAAAATTTGAAGTCCACAATAAAGACCTCACTAAATTTGTATCAAAAGCACTTTACAATGTCTATTGTACCTGTTCCATCTCACATAATATCTTTCTTTTCTTCTGTAGGAAAGCAAGTGGTTTAAACATAAGCCTGTTGAGACTAAAATTGCATTCAAGTTTTTCATTAAAAAGGCAAAAATCTTTGTACCAGACCATACTGTATGTAAGAAAAGTTAATTGCAAGAGCCTTTTTGTGCTCAGATTTGTTGTATCATGTCACATGAGTATAGAAATGATAAAAAAGACACAATTTTTTAATTTCTTATAGCCTCAATATGCATTTGTTAATGTAAATATGTGGCACGGCCTAAATTGACCCTTATTTTTTTCCAGTCTTACTTGGCTTAAGACCCTTTTAAACTAATATGATATGTTATTTGTGACTTTTCTTTCCATTTAAAGTACATTCAATACATATGTAAGGATTATTTATAACCAAAAAGCTTCACAAATTTAAAATTGCTGGAAAATATTACATCTTCATGTAAGGCCCCCCTTCATTGAAAAACCTCAATTTTTAGGCCTAGGCTGATATAAATTTGACTTTTGAATAATTATGCTCAGTATGATAAATCAAATGAGTACTCTATTGCTTTTAGTACATAATAAATGATATATTAGGGCATTTAAAAAGTATTTTTTTGCAATATTTTATTTTTCAAAGCCCAAAATGTTGATAGTTGAAATTATTCAATTTTAATGTCAAAATTTAACACGCAAAGATGAGTATAGAATTTAACATATTGTCTATAATATATATCCTATTGTTATGAAACTTTGCAGGCAGTGTTATAATTTATTAAGCTTTGGTCATACCAAGTTTTTTTAAGATTTGTCAACTCTTTCTATCCTATTAGGTCCGAGACCACAATTGTCGTCCCTTGAATTTCGTTGTTCACGAATATAGTCCCTAGTGTTAACAGTGGGTTACTTGCCAATAATTTTTATACCCCTTCCAAATTTATTTCTCCATGTTTAATGCCTCAAATTGTAAGTAGGGGGGTGAAATTACACTGTAAAAAAATTTGGGTCCAGAATATTACAGGAAAGTAGTGATTTGGTCCAGCTGAAAAAGGTTAAAAATTAGCACTTCGGAAGCTGTCAAAAGATTTCAAGACACCCTAAACACAAAATTGTCCATATTTTGAGTTAGAGGCGATGAAGTTTTCTATAATTTTGATATAATTTGTCCCAAAAGTAGTATAACACACTGTAAAAATTTCATTGAGAAAGCGCAGGTGGGATTTTTTTAATTTTCATTTATGTTCTAAAAGAAATGCACTACGAATTAATTGTGTTCTCGGACCACCTAATCAAAATAATTATGACCTCTTGAAAAATATTTATTTTTTGCTTAAAACAAAAGGTCTTTCAAGACGTCATAGTTATTTAGACCAGGCTATAAATTCATACTTCTATTAGTATTAAAAAAGCTTAAATGTAAATAGCTTCAAGCAGGAATGGGAATTTCACTACACTAAAATATGAGTGGGTAGGTTAATAGATTTCAGAATGAAAAATGTATTTTGAAACCATTACTTCTGTGTAACAAGAAGACAGTAACCAGAATAGGAGATATAAAATACCATTATATAGGATATCAGTCTCTGCCAAAATGATTAATTGATTTAAATTATATGACGTACAGGTGCTTGCATCATAAAATCCTACAAGTTAATAGATATTTATTAAATACAAATTGCTGAAAGTCTACTTTTATAGGTAAGGTCACAAATATTTAATACATGTCAAGGATTTGTATATATGTTTAGGATGAGAACATGTCAATCATAATACATGTAGATCAATAGATAGGCTGGACACATACAATAAAAAAAAATATTATGTTATGTTGAGTTACAGAGACAATGTAATAATCTAAGTTTTTAAAAATACATTTCATGTTATGACCACCCAAAGGCGTGCTTCAGCTGGCCCCTAAACAAAAATGTGTACTGGTTCAGTGATAATGGACATAATACTCAACTTGGACAATGTTGGAAACATAAACATTCAAATGAAGTAAAATAAAAAATCATACAAGACTAACAAAGGTCAGAGACTTGAGAGGTATGCATATGTCAATGAGACAGTTACACAATATTTCCTCCAACACTGGCATCAGTTTATCTGCTTGCTTTGGTTATACAGTTACACAATATATCCTTCAACACTGGCATCAGTTTATCTGCTTTCTTTAGTTATACAGTTACACAATATTTCCTCCAACACTGGCATCAGTTTATCTGCTTTCTTTAGTTATACAATATTTCCTCCAACACTGGCATCAGTTTATCTGCTTTCTTTGGTTACACAATATTTCCTCCAACACTAGCATCAGTTTATCTGCTTTCTTTGGTTATACAATATTTCCTCCAACACTGGCATCAGTTTATCTGCTTTCTTTGGTTACACAATATTTCCTCCAACACTGGTAACAGTTTATCTGTTTTCTTTGGTTACACAATATTTCCTCCAACACTGGCATCAGTTTATCTGCTTTCTTTGGTTATACAGTTACACAATATTTCCTCCAACACTGGCATCAGTTTATCTGCTTGCTTTGGTTACACAATATTTCCTCCAACACTGGCATCAGTTTATCTGCTTTCTTTGGTTACACAATATTTCATCCAACACTGGCATCAGTTTATCTGCTTTCTTTAGTTACACAATATTTCCTCCAACACTGGTAACAGTTTATCTGCTTTCTTTGGTTACACAATATTTCCTCCAACACTGGCATCAGTTTATCTGCTTTCTTTGGTTACACAATATTTCCTCCAACACTGGCATCAGTTTATCTGCTTTCTTTGGTTACACAATATTTCATCCAACACTGGCATCAGTTTATCTGCTTTCTTTAGTTACACAATATTTCCTCCAACACTGGCATCAGTTTATCTGCTTTCTTTGGTTATACAGTTACACAATATTTCCTCCAACACTGGCATCAGTTTATCTGCTTGCTTTGGTTATACAGTTACACAATATTTCCTCCAACACTGGCATCAGTTTATCTGCTTTATTTGGTTATACAGTTACACAATATTTCCTCCAACACTGGCATCAGTTTATCTGCTTGCTTTGGTTACACAATATTTCCTCCAACACTGGCATCAGTTTATCTGCTTTCTTTGGTTATACAGTTACACAATATTTCCTCCAACACTAGCATCAGTTTATCTGCTTTCTTTAGTTATACAATATTTCCTCCAACACTGGCATCAGTTTATCTGCTTTCTTTGGTTACACAATATATCCTCCAACACTGGCATCAGTTTATCTGCTTTCTTTAGTTATACAGTTACACAATATTTCCTCCAACACTGGCATCAGTTTATCTGCTTGCTTTGGTTATACAGTTACACAATATTTCCTCCAACACTGGCATCAGTTTATCTGCTTTCTTTGGTTATACAGTTACACAATATTTCCTCCAACACTGGCATCAGTTTATCTGCTTGCTTTGGTTACACAATATTTCCTCCAACACTGGCATCAGTTTATCTGCTTTCTTTGGTTACACAATATTTCATCCAACACTGGCATCAGTTTATCTGCTTTCTTTAGTTACACAATATTTCCTCCAACACTGGTAACAGTTTATCTGCTTTCTTTGGTTACACAATATTTCCTCCAACACTGGCATCAGTTTATCTGCTTTCTTTGGTTACACAATATTTCCTCCAACACTGGCATCAGTTTATCTGCTTTCTTTGGTTACACAATATTTCCTCCAACACTGGCATCAGTTTATCTGCTTGCTTTGGTTATACAGTTACACAATATTTCCTCCAACACTGGCATCAGTTTATCTGCTTTCTTTGGTTATACAATATTTCCTCCAACACTGGCATCAGTTTATCTGCTTGCTTTGGTTATACAGTTACACAATATATCCTCCAACACTGGCATCAGTTTATCTGCTTTCTTTGGTTACACAATATTTCATCCAACACTGGCATCAGTTTATCTGCTTTCTTTAGTTACACAATACTTCCTCCAACACTAGCATCAGTTTATCTGCTTTCTTTGGTTACACAATATTTCCTCCAACACTGGTAACAGTTTATCTGCTTGCTTTGGTTATACAGTTACACAATATATCCTCCAACACTGGCATCAGTTTATCTGCTTTCTTTAGTTATACAATATTTCATCCAACACTGGCATCAGTTTATCTGCTTTCTTTGGTTATACAGTTACACAATATTTCCTCCAACACTGGCATCAGTTTATCTGCTTTCTTTAGTTATACAGTTACACAATATTTCCTCCAACACTGGCATCAGTTTATCTGCTTGCTTTGGTTATACAGTTACACAATATTTCCTCCAACACTGGCATCAGTTTATCTGCTTTCTTTAGTTATACAGTTACACAATATTTCCTCCAACACTGGCATCAGTTTATCTGCTTTCTTTAGTTATACAGTTACACAATATTTCCTCCAACACTGGTAACAGTTTATCTGCTTTCTTTGGTTACACAATATTTCCTCCAACACTGGTAACAGTTTATCTGCTTGCTTTGGTTACACAATATATCCTCCAACACTGTCATCAGTTTATCTGCTTTCTTTAGTTATACAGTTACACAATATTTCCCCCAACACTGGCATCAGTTTATCTGCTTTCTTTAGTTATACAATATTTCCTCCAACACTGGCATCAGTTTATCTGCTTTCTTTGGTTACACAATATTTCCTCCAACACTGGCATCAGTTTATCTGTTTTCTTTGGTTACACAATATATCCTCCAACACTGGCATCAGTTTATCTGCTTTCTTTAGTTATACAGTTACACAATATTTCCTCCAACACTGGCATCAGTTTATCTGCTTTCTTTAGTTATACAATATTTCCTCCAACACTGGCATCAGTTTATCTGCTTGCTTTGGTTATACAGTTACACAATATTTCCTCCAACACTGGCATCAGTTTATCTGCTTGCTTTGGTTACACAATATTTCCTCCAACACTGGCATCAGTTTATCTGCTTTCTTTGGTTACACAATATTTCCTCCAACACTGGCATCAGTTTATCTGCTTTCTTTGGTTACACAATATTTCCTCCAACACTGGTAACAGTTTATCTGCTTGCTTTGGTTACACAATATTTCCTCCAACACTAGCATCAGTTTATCTGCTTTCTTTGGTTACACAATATTTCCTCCAACACTGGCATCAGTTTATCTGCTTGCTTTGGTTATACAGTTACACAATATTTCCTCCAACACTGGCATCAGTTTATCTGCTTTCTTTGGTTATACAGTTACACAATATTTCCTCCAACACTGGCATCAGTTTATCTGCTTTCTTTGGTTATACAGTATTTCCTCCAACACTGGCATCAGTTTATCTGCTTTCTTTGGTTACACAATATTTCCTCCAACACTGGCATCAGTTTATCTGTTTTCTTTGGTTACACAATATATCCTCCAACACTGGCATCAGTTTATCTGCTTTCTTTAGTTATACAGTTACACAATATTTCCTCCAACACTGGCATCAGTTTATCTGCTTTCTTTAGTTATACAATATTTCCTCCAACACTGGCATCAGTTTATCTGCTTGCTTTGGTTATACAGTTACACAATATTTCCTCCAACACTGGCATCAGTTTATCTGCTTGCTTTGGTTACACAATATTTCCTCCAACACTGGCATCAGTTTATCTGCTTTCTTTGGTTACACAATATTTCCTCCAACACTGGCATCAGTTTATCTGCTTTCTTTGGTTACACAATATTTCCTCCAACACTGGTAACAGTTTATCTGCTTGCTTTGGTTACACAATATTTCCTCCAACACTAGCATCAGTTTATCTGCTTTCTTTGGTTACACAATATTTCCTCCAACACTGGCATCAGTTTATCTGCTTGCTTTGGTTATACAGTTACACAATATTTCCTCCAACACTGGCATCAGTTTATCTGCTTTCTTTGGTTATACAGTTACACAATATTTCCTCCAACACTGGCATCAGTTTATCTGCTTGCTTTGGTTATACAGTTACACAATATTTCCTCCAACACTGGCATCAGTTTATCTGCTTTCTTTGGTTATACAGTTACACAATATTTCCTCCAACACTGGCATCAGTTTATCTGCTTTCTTTGGTTATACAGTATTTCCTCCAACACTGGCATCAGTTTATCTGATATTTATACAGAGCAATATTGTTGTATACAATGTTCATTGTTGTCTTTTTTCAGTCGCTAACAGTTTCATTTTTCACTTTTCTAGAACAAATTTAATGACAAATATGATGAATTTCAGCTAAGGTAATAAGAAGTTTATATTTGAAAATTTATGGCTATTCTTTCTTTTATCACAAATTGAAATAAAGTAATTTATCATAAAAAATCCCAATTTGATTTTTGTGTGCAGTTTTTTGAAAAGCTGAATCATTCATTTTATTGATGAAAGATGGGGGATGTCAAATATATTTACTGATGATTTTTATCAATTATGAATATTAATCTGAATAAATGACAAAAGAATTCTAACTGTGCTAGCTGTAACGCAGTTAAAGAAATGTTTGTTTTTTAAGCCATGACACCATTATTTTCTTTAATTAAGATATAAGTGTTTTCTTGAGTTATTGATTACTTTTGTCCAACTATCAGAAAGAATTTTCAGATTTCATGTTCTTTATGTGTTAACATATTGCTGCCTTCAAGATAATTGACAGTTGTAGTTAAAGTTATTGACAAACCTACAGATATACCGAGTTAAGAGAGTGGACTCTGGAGAACCTTTCTAGCTATACTCATATATATATACAATCTCAATACGCTTAAGAAACTTCATTAAGAAACTTTAAAAAGATTTTGGAAATTTTACTGTTTATTTTCATACATCAATACCAAGAAAGAAAATACATGGAACTAAAAAAATTAATGATAGGGCATTTGAGTGAAAATGATGAAGAATTATATTAACGGCCGGGGAACCTCTTCTTTTCGACAGATATAATCTGTAACCCCTAATCACCACGGGGATGTGCAAGTAGGGTTTCCAGCAGGATATAGTTAATTAAAATATGGAGTTTATACCTCAGAAAGTTTAAAACATCTTAGTTGTAGAAAAAACAAAGCAACTCAGCAATGGTATTATTTACAAGTCAGTCTTGAAATTTATATCCTAAACTTCTGACACAAAAATCCCTTATTATTTACCTACTACATTTCTGACTTTTTAAAAATATTTCCTTAATTCGTATAAAAGTATCACAGGAAATTTTGCTCAAACATCCAGGAAAGTTAATATTCTGATGCTAAATGTCCTATGATTTCCGCACTCAATGATCCTATGTGCATTTTTTATTTTTTCGCTCAAATGTCTTATGCCCATGTCATCAGTACATGTTTGTTTATTAGATGTTTTTATTAGCAATTTTTGAATTATGTTTGCACAAACATTTTGAGGACAAAGTTCAGCTGATTTAACATGACACAAGTTTAAGGAGGGTTTGTGTTAGTAATTTTCTATTTGTAATAGAATTAATTGTAATTTTCTATTTGTAATAGAATTAATTAAAACAGTCATCTTAAATCTTAAATGGCACTTGAAAAATTGCAAAAAATGTGGACTAATAGATCTATCTTAAAGATGAGCATGCATGCAATTACAATACTAAAAAACGTCAGACTCTCGTAGTCATTTATCATGGTCTGTGCAAAAACCAATTTCATGAGAAAATAGATTTGTGTTTACTTCTTTGTGGTGTCTAGACTAATTAACATCTGGGTAATTGAATTAATGACTCTAGGGTTCTTAATGATCATATTGTCTTCTTGAATAATGTGATCAATGAGGCATCACAAACCTTGTAGAGTGATGTTACTATTTATAACAGAAAAGGTTATTCTCTTTAATCTAGGTATCAATCTCACACTGTTACATGCTTTTATACTGCATCTTTCTCCGTCTGTAAACATTTTTGGAAAGATTAGAACTTGTTTTAAATATTTACTAAGGCACTGGCCTCCCTTACAATCCGACAGGTTATCTACTGTTACTAAATGTATTCACACTGAAATATAGTTCCCTATGGTTCTCATGTATGTACACATAATACACATATAAACTGAAAAAAATGGGTATACTATTGGAGCAGTTCATTCAAGAATGTATGTCATTAAGGTGTGTTGATGTGCAGGCTTTTTTAAAACATTTTTTGATTAGGTAATTGAGTATTGATACAATACTAGTATGATTGACAACTGTCATTATCACTAAACAATCAGAGACAAGGTAGACCTTTTCTTCAATTGCCCCCCCACTTCCTAAACTGTCAATCAAATTGACCACATTACTTATCAACCTCAGTCTTACATAATTAATAAATATACATCAAAATATACAAATATTTGACCTCATAATTGGATACACAAATGTATATATTAGATGTTTGATAGTTATGTCTGAGTCAGTGACAACCCTACAACAGATGTATCCATCGGATCGCCATCAATGATGGTGATACATGGCTGTGTACATAATGTATATACAACTCCTCTAAACATCAACTATATATATATAAGGATGATAGATTTATTTATTGCCAATTACTTTTGATCTACATAACATAAAGTGATTCTGTAAATTATATCTGAAAGATAAATGATTAATGGATTAACAAGATCTTTAAAAAAAATGAAATATGAATATAAATATGAATATGAATATATAAAAGGTATTCAAGTAAGGCCTATAATTTAATTGATAGATTTCCAATAATCTTCTGTAATTAATCAACAATTTAGACTAGTTCACTTTTTTTTTTTTATCAGGAATTGGCTTGAAACAGTTTTAAAATTTTAAAACTTTTAATTTGAACAGACCATTGTTTATTAGTTTATTCCCCATCAATCATTATGACTATTTTAGTCATTTGAATTTTTATTAGAAGTGAATATATATTTTTGCATTCAAGAACGAATCTACATTTCAATAAAATAAGTTTTTTTAATTTGTTTACGTTGAAAAGTACATTTTCAATGCCCTGTGTTGAAAAGCACTTTAAAAATTAATCAAAAGGCACTCTACAACTTTGAATTTTCAATGTCATATAACCTCAGTTTAAGCTTGCAAAATGCCCCAAAATAACATTTTAGATTATTTTTGTTGACACTTAAGTCTTACAAGGATAGTTGGTAAAATTTACTAGTAGAATTTTTGATTTTTTGTTTTTTTGAAACATAACTGTTCAGAACAGGCAACATTATTTCAATAAGATATAAACTGCAGTTTAAATAAAATTGTGCAAATTAAGAGACCCATATTATTTAATTTGAGCTCATTCTATCCTCATACTGGAAAATCATGTTTCCTTCTGACCTGCTGTTAATGCAATTTTCAGCAGTAGTGCTTTATTAATGTTCATTTTCCCCACCATACCTTAATAAGAAATAATACAAACTACTCTTCTAATCTTTCCATGAGTGATTTCAATCACTTTGATTTTTTTAATTTTTTTTTATTGGAATCTATTGGGACTATAATATTCCCAGAAAACTATAAAAGGGACCATCCACCAAGCACCAATGATCAACTAAGCAAGATAGAAACCATAACTGCAATAATAATTGAAGATTTGTAACATAGTAGTAGAACACATCTGATTGTTTACTTCTTATTCCTCTGTTTACTAATGAACAGATGGGTTTTTGTTTAATGCCGCATGATAACATTGGAAAAGTAATTGAAGAAAACTTTTAAATAATTGAAATATGTTGCTTTAGGAAAAAATATGATACATTTATCTTGTAAATAGGAATAACAGCCAATGATCCGTTGCCATTCAGATTCTGTAGATAGGTTGTAAAATTTACTGAAAGAGATACCAGGTAACAGATTCAAGCTGCTTAGTTTATGAATTTAAAAACTTAAATGTGAAGGACACATACTGAAAGATGTCAATTTTTTTTAAAGTAATGTAAATTATTATTTTTAAAGAAAGCTTTTAAATAGTTAAAAAAGCTTATAGTTAAAATTGAAACACCAGAAGAAAATGTTGTTTAATATTATATGCTTAAAATATTAAGTTTATGTGTTCAACAAAAAATTCAAATCTTTAATTTTGAATATTTTTTTAAATATATAGGCCATAGAAAAAATGTGTCATCTGGACTATTGAGTACAGATTTATTTCTCCAGAGTACAAGAGTACATTCATAATGTTATTCAATGTCAAACATTTGGTTTTTACTCTAGAGGATGTGGTCATGTGAAGAATAATTTTATTGGAATCTAGAGACTTTGTATTGTCCCATTGACTGATCATAAATATATTTAACAATAGTTATTAGACATATCTGGATGTTATGAATACTGAAAAAATAGAGAAATATTTCACTCACATTTATATATAGATGGATACTAAGTGCTACATTACTTCTACATTACTTGTTCGTAGAAGTTGACTTTTATGGTCATAAACTTACCAGAAAATTGACAATTAAAGTATTTTCTGCATAATAGAAAATATTTAGGTATTTATTCTACAAAAAATCTACAAGTGACACATGAAGAGTTGTGTATTTAGTTTGTGTGAGGTATTAACCATACATGATTTGATAGTTGATTGGAATAGAGAAACAGTCCAGTTCAGGAGATTTTTGGTATCATAGGATTAAATTGAAACTAAGGTAAAACAATTTTATTAAAGAAGGTAAAACAATGATAATTTCATTTTCAAGAGATTCTTTCTAAAAATTCCTATACAATAAAATTGAGAATGGAAATGGGGAATGTGTCAAAGAGACAACAACCCGACCAAAATAAAAAAACACAACAGCAGAAGGTCACCAACAGGTCTTCAATGTAGCGAGAAATTCCCGCACCCGGAGGCGTCCTTCAGCTGGCCCCTAAACAAATATATACTAGTTCTGTGATAATGAACGCCATACTAATTTCCAAATTGTACACAAGAAACTAAAATTTAAATAATACAAGACTAACAAAGGCCAGAGGCTCCTGACTTGGGACAGGCGCAAAAAATGCGGCGGGGTTAAACATGTTTGTGAGATCTCAACCCTCCCCCTATACCTCTAACCAGTGTAGAAAAGTAAAAGCATAACAATACGCACATTAAAATTCAGTTTAAGAGAAGTCCGAGTCTGATGTCAGAAGATGTAACCAAAGAAAATAAACAAAATGACAATAATACATAAATAAAAACAGACTACTAGCAGTTAACTGACATGCCAGCTCCAGACTTCAATTAAACTGACTGAAAGATTATGATTTCATCATATGAACATCAGGCACAATCCTTCCCGTAAGGGGTTTAGTATCATACCATCATAACATATATGAGAAGAACATAACCCGTGTCATGCCAACAACTGTTTTTAGAATAAATGTGTTTAGTTCCGACGCAAAGACCTTATCAGTGACTCAATATTAACGCCAAAATATGCAATCTTTAATGACTTGACAACAGTATCGTAATTATATCCCTTCTTAATAAGTCTATTCAAAGGTTTTGTAAGTTTATGAGGTGAATACTGACACCTTTGTGCTTTATAAAGAATATTTCCATAAAAAATTGGATGTGAAATACCTGAACGTATAAAAAGTCTGCATGTTGAGCTATATTTACGAATGATGTCTTTATACATTCAGAATGATGTCTTTATACATTCAGAATGTTTCAGATTTGTGATGACATAGCCTTCTAAATGTCTTAAAGGCTTTCAACAATGATTAACACCAAATCCACGTAATCGGCTAAAAAAAAGCCCATATTTGACTAAAATTTCACCCTTCACATTAGGTGCTACAGAACAGTGATAACAAACTTCTCTACTAGATATCAGATGCTACAGAATGATGATGTCACACCTATCTACATGTCTTTACATTTCACCATAGATATCAGGTGCTACAGAATGATGATGTCACACCTCTCTACATGTCTTTACATTTCACCATAGATATCAGATGCTACAGAATGATGATGACACACCTCTCTACATGTCTTTACATTACACCATAGATATCAGATGCTACAGAATAATGATGACACACCTATCTACATGTCTTTACATTACACCATAGATATCAGATGCTACAGAATAATGATGACACACCTATCTACATGTCTTTACATTACACCATAGATATCAGATGCTACAGAATGATGATGTCACACCTCTCTACATGTCTTTACATTTCACCATAGATATCAGATGCTACAGAATAATGATGACACACCTATCTACATGTCTTTACATTACACCATAGATATCACATGCTACAGAATGATGATGACACACCTATCTACATGTCTTTACATTTCACCATAGATATCAGATGCTACAGAATAATGATGACACACCTATCTACATGTCTTTACATTTCACCATAGATATCAGATGCTACAGAATGATGATGTCACACCTCTCTACATGTCTTTACATTTCACCATAGATATCAGTTACTACAGAATGATGATGTCACATCTATCTACATGTCTTTACATTTCACTGTAGATATCAGTTACTATAGAATGGTGATGACACACCTATCTACAGGTCTTTAAATTACACCATAGATATCAGATGCTACAGAATGATGATGTCACACCTCTCTACATGTCTTCACATTTCACCATAGATATCAGGTGATTCAGAATTGTGATGACACACTCCTCTACATATCTTTACATTTCACCATAGATATCAGATGATCCAGAATTGTGATGACACACCTCAAGCTCTCTATATGTCTTAACATTTCACCATAGATATCAGGTGATCAAGAATAGTGATGACACACCTCAAGCTCTCTATATGTCTTAACATTTCACCATAGATATCAGGTGATCCAGAATAGTGATGACACACCTCAAGCTCTCTATATGTCTTAACATTTCACCATAGATATCATGTGTTACAGAATGGTGATGACACACAACCTCTCTCCATGTCTTTACATTTCACCATAGAAATCAGTTACTACAGAATGATGATGTCACATCTATCTACATGTCTTTACATTACACCATAGATATCAGGTGATCCAGAATAGTGACTCTTTACATTACACCATAGATATCAGGTGTTCCAGAATAGTGATGACACACCTTAAGCTCTCTACATGTCTTTACATTACACCATAGATATCAGGTGATTCAGAATAGTGTTGACACACCTCTCTATATGTCTTTACATTACACCATAGATATCAGGTGATCCAGCATTGTGTTGACACACTCCTCTATATGTCTTCAAATTTCATCATAGATATCAGGTGTTCCAGAATAGTGATGACAGACCTCTCTACATGTCTTTACATTACACCATAGATATCAAGTGATCCAGAATAGTGTTGACACACCTCAAGCTCTCTATATGTCTTAACATTTCACTATAGATATCAGATGTTCCAGTATGGTGATGCCACACACCTCTATATGTCTTTATATTTCACAATAGATATCAGGTGATCCAGAATTGTGATGACACACATCAAGCTCTCTATATATGTCTTAACATTACACCATATATATCAGGTGTTCCAGTATGGGGATGCCACACACCTCTATATGTCTTTATATTTCACCATATATATCAGGTGATCCAGAATTGTGATGACACACCTCAAGCTCTCTATATGTCTTAACATTTCACCATAGATATCAGATGTTCCAGTATGGTGATGCCACACACCTCTATATGTCTTTATATTTCACCATAGATATCAAGTGATCCAGAATTGTGATGACACACCTCAAGCTCTCTATATGTCTTAACATTACACCAAATATATCGGGTGTTCCAGTATGGTGATGCCACACACCTCTATATGTCTTTATATTTCACCATAGATATGAGGTGATCCAGAATTGTGATGACACACCTCAAGCTCTCTATATGTCTTTACATTACATCATAGATATTAGGTGTTCCAGAATGGTGATGACACACTTATCTACATGTTTTTACATTACATCATTAATATCAGGTGTTCCACAATAGTGATGACACACCTCAAGCTCTCTACATGTCTTTACATTACATTATAGATATCAGATGTTCCAGAATAGTGATGACACACCTCAAGCTCTCTGTATGTCTTAACATTACACCATAAATATCATGTGTTCCAGAATAGTGATGACACATCTCAAGCTCTCTATATGTCTTAACATTTCACCATAGATATCATATGTTCCAGGAATAGTGTTGACACACCTAAAGCTCTCTATATGTCTTTACATTACACCATAGAAATCATGTGTTCCAGAATAGTGATGACACACCTGAAGCTCTCTATATTTCTTAACATTTCACCATAGATATCAGGTGTTCCAGAATGGTGATGACACACCTCTATATGTCTTCACATTACACCATAGATATCAGATGATCCAGAATAGTGATCTCTCTACAAATTAAATATATAAACTTTCATTACAACATAAAATATGTAGATTTCAATGATCAAAATTCTCTCTGATAGACTTTATTGTAGACAGTGTTGATAGCTTTATTACAGTATATAATCAGATTCATGTCTAACTTAATGTTAAAGTTTTATTTCTTTCTGGAAAGTATTATAGCCTCAACCATGCACAAAAAAAAATGAATTATCAATATTTTATTTTAATCATATCTGTTGTTTCGTTATACATGTTATATATATATCTTTGTGTTGTTTTTATTTTTTGTGTCTTTTGGCTATTGTTTTTATTGCAGTTTACGTTTAATATCTTTTTATTTATATGAGCAGCAAGGTAATAATAATCCTCTCCTTTATTTGAATTTCATCTAATACAACAAAGTAATGACATCTTCTAAAAGAAACAAGTTCTAATGAAAAGTTAATTTTCGTTTTATAATGTCATATGTCATTTGAAATTTGATTTTTGTGTAATATCTTTGGGAAGACATATTAGTTGCTAGTTTTACTGAGGAAGCAATTACAAGTCTGATTGTTCAAATAATGAATGTGATTTTAAAAGTAATAAATCTGTAGAAATCTAATAAAATCATCGACTTACTAGAGAGAATAGATTTCCAAGCTAACTATAAAACATCGTAATGGAAACAAACATTGATTGTTTTGTCATTTGTTAGCAGTGTGACACTTGTGAATTTCAAGTCCTAATTCTGCCAAATTTGCTTTTCCTCAAATTGTGGTCATGAAGAAGTGGTAATTTTTTATAGATATTTTTTTCAATCTTATCAAAATCCAATGTTGTGATAAGCTACACTTCTCTAAGGTTGAGAATATCATAGCTAAAACTAACAGCTGATTTTAATGAGATATTTACATACATCCTGTGTTTACACTTTGCCTCTAAAGATCTGACAGGGCTCTGTTTTACTTTCTGTTTTAAAGACCTTTGGAGCCTCAAAAGATCTGACAGGGCTCTGTTTTACTTTCTGTTTAAAAGACCTTTGGAGCCTCAAAAGATCTGAGAGGGCTCTGTTTTATTTTCTGTTTAAAAGACCTTTGGAGCCTGAAAAGATCTGACAGGGCTCTGTTTTACTTTCTGTTTAAAAGACCTTTGGAGCCTCAAAAGATCTGACAGGGCTCTGTTTTATTTTCTGTTTTAAAGACCTTTAGAGCCTCAAAAGATCTGACAGGGCTCTGTTTTAGTTTCTGTTTAAAAGACCTTTGGAGCCTCAAAAGATCTGACAGGGCTCTGTTTTACTTTCTGTTTAAAAGACCTTTGGAGCCTCAAAAGATCTGACAGGGCTCCGTTTTACTTTCTGTTTAAAAGACCTTTGGAGCCTCAAAATATCTGACAGGGCTCTGTTTTATTTTCTGTTTTAAAGACCTTTGGAGCCTCAAAAGATCTGAGAGGGCTCTGTTTTACTTTCTGTTTAAAAGACCTTTGGAGCCTCAAAAGATTTGACAGGGCTCTGTTTTACTTTCTGTTTTAAAGACCTTTCTGGAGCATCTGGTGTTGTCCTACAGATGCATACCTTCAACAGATTAAGGCAAGAATCTATATGGATGATGTAATAGTTACTAAAAACTTATAAGCAAAGTGGACATAGGACATGTATTTTAATCAGATATCAATTTTGGAAATGAAAACTGAAGGAAAAAAAATGGCTATTCCTCTAATCGAACCTGAGAAATTATTTATAGGTGAGTGATCTGAGTTCACAATCAGCTCTAATGGGCATGTCCTTTCACTGAATAGTTCAGAGTTTGGTGACTATGTGGATTTGATCATCCCATTGAACTTGTAAAATTAGTTACTACATATGCAGTTTAGATGCTCCATATCTTGAGTTATATATAGTTAGTTGACAGTATGAGTTGGTCAAGAAAAATTTTGCAACAAAAAAAAAAGGAATCCAGTTTTACCCTTTGTGATCTTTCTATGAAGCAGCATTCCTACATCACCTGCATATAGATACATACCGTATATCTAGTGGTTGATACCATATTGGAGCTTGGGACTTAGGTTTTTGTTTCCTGTCATTGTTTTCTTGCTTGAAGGTTATTGATTATAGGATAATTAGAAAACCAAGGGTTTGTGAAGGGGAAAATTGAGGTAACTATTATCCCTTGAAAAGTTTGACCAGTCATCATCATGATTTCCTTGACCATTAACTAGAATGACTGTGCCATAATTTACCATAGATGATATTCAACTTCTGAAGTCTATTTCCAGAATGTGGCATCAATGAATGTGACTTATATAATATATGACTGGATATTTATCCAAACCATCAACAACATGGGGGAGCAGAAACTTCTGACACTTTTGAATCACCTGGTTCCTTTTAACTGTTGGAGAATTTCATTTTTCTCAATCTTGGTTTTTCCTGTAGAATTTTGTTGTTTCCTTTTCATGGTATATTAACTACTTGTGGGTTTTATTGTCTGCTTTGACCTTCTATCCCTTGTTTTAGCAATACACCTTTTTTTCTTTAAATATGGATTTTGTCTTCATAGATAAATAGATCATTAATAAAAGGTATGTGATCAGTAAGACAGCTCTGTAATAATAAAAAACTGAAACACATCTAGTGGTCAACATATGGTTATCAATAAAAGTCACATATTTCAAGCTCTAAATTGGCCAGAGTCTAAAATGGTTAATCATTAAAAATTAAGTACAAATGCAAATCTGAATGCCAATCATGTGATTCACATGTAAGTATTTTATGATATTATTCCCCACTTATAAAGTAAATACAAACCATCATTATTAGGTACAATTCCAAACACAAAATTTGTCAAGAAATTTCTTCTGCATACTTTTAGAAATCAATAGTTAAATCTATAAGTTTTAGTCTCCCAACAATTTGAATAAAGCCTGTCTGATGGTCTATAGCTGTGGTCTTTGTAGTTTGACATCTTTATTTTGTCTGTAACTACACAAGGGAAGCAATATGATTCAGAGGCTAAGGTTAACTGTATGATAACTGCATGTTAATGATCAAAAATAATTCACTGAATAATTGCTTACTGTTATGTATTAAAGCAACTTGTAAATAAAACTTTAATGGAAGGGTGAAACATCAAAACAAATTTTGTAACTAGGGAAATTATCATTTTATACATTTTATGGTATGGTTGAACGTTGTATTGTAAACAATCAGCCATTCAGACATTGATAACTTGGTTACATTCCCGATGGTTTATTCTATTACATTCCCAACGGTAAGTTTTACCATATTTATGTAATATTGTTTGTTGTTGAAAAACAATTTTCTGAATACCCTGAAATGTAATGTTTCATTAATATTTACATAGAAAACAAATAGTTATATACAAATAAACCAATAAAAAACAAATGAAAACTTGTAAAATAAAAAAGTAGACAAACATTACGACAAAGAACACAGTCGTAGATTGTTTAAGCTGACATTGTTAACTCAATCATCATCCTTCTCTCTAACTTTCTTGTATAACTTTCAATTTCTCCTACCAATTACATTTAACTGTTTCTTTAGAAGAAAAAAATACCACGAAAGATATTGAATTAGAAGATGAGATTGAAGGCTTGTCTAGGTATTGATTTAAGCTCCGGCTCACATTGTAACATACTTTTATTGTAGTTTGGGGAATCATTTTAGACCGTTACAGTGCTGAAAATTACTTATTTTATATCAGAGGAATCAAAGTGTAACAGGAATGGAAAACTCGGACCAAGTCAGAAAAGGTAAGAAAATTATACAGTTATTATCAATTACAAGGAGACAAATTATCTTAAAGGAAAAAGGAGATTTACTTAGACATAGATGACGATTATCAATGTTACTATTATTTAAGGAATGATGGAAATTGGAGTTCAAAAGGGTGCTGAAAATTTAACTTATCTATGTGAAAATGACAATTTGACATAAATATAACAACATAATTATGTTTTAGAAGCTGTGATTTTTTTTGGGACAGTTGATACAGTTCTATGTTGTCACAGCAAACTTAATCAAAGAAATCTTGGATGAGAATGATGGTCCTTAATGCAGCATGTTAATACTTGTTTACAGAGCTAGAAATTGTTTAACAGTCTTTTTAAATAGTTTTTCATTAATAATAGACCACTTTCGAGTTCATCCATCACCGGAAAAAACTCGTCAAATATACGTGCCTTTATGACATCATTTACCAGATAGAGGGGATCGTCTGTATCCCTGCACTATTTACGTTCATCAAGCGTCTTAGTGATCGTCATTGTGCAGGATAAACTACAAATAATGGTTGTTCTGTAGGTACTTAATGACCATTCCCTAATGACAGCAATGCTGATTGTTAATTTTGAGAATTCAATTTGCTGAATAATTCGTACAATATAGAATTATAGTTTTCCACCACTTCCTCAACATTGGAATGGAAGTGACGACGCCCCTAAACGCACATATGACGTTCACTAAAACCAGAGTTTTTGACGGAAATGCATCGAACTTTAAAGTTGTCTATTGGCACAGAATTGATATGTTTTTTTTGGGGTTTTTTTAGAGTCCAATAAGAAAATCTATATAATGATTGGATATGTTTACAGATTTTCAATGGTTGTACAAATGTACATCTAGTTTGAACAATTTCAGAAAGTAAAAGAGACTTATTTTTTTCAATTTCTGACAGAATTATTTCAACATGGTACAGTACCAATAAAAAAAATAATTGTCACAATTTTTAAAAATATTATTTAAAATTTAGTTGTTGTGAAGTATTTTTCTTTCTGTAAATATAAACACAAGAATCATATTTTGACTGAATATATCGTTTATTTTGTTCATATTTTTCATGCATGTTAACATCAAAAGAAAACGAAAAACAACTGAAGGACAACTTATGACCCAATAAACAATATACTTCTGTCTTCGGACAATTCAACACATTGTAAGTTAAATTCCAACCATTAATTAATGCATTCAAAATATTTATTTGACAAAATGTGTCATTATATGAAGTATATAACAAAAAAACTTTAAGTGGAAAGTGATGTTAGTCCTTGAATGTTTGAAGGCTGTTGTATTACAATTTGTACATTTTTATTTGGCCTTGCCCCCTCAGTAATGTTCCATTTAATTTCATCATTATTTTTTGTAATCATTTTATTTTTCAGGATGAAAAGTGTGAAGTTATATAATAGAGTACATGTATAAGACACAAATCATAAAAATTAAGTAACTAGATGAAGTTATAAGGTTATGATAAAATAAGATTACAATTAATGTGGTTAATCAAAAACTGACTTTCATAGTTTACATGTTAATAGTGTTGTATGTTGTCATTCAAATTTTAACATGTGCCTTACACCATATAAATAACACAGAGACAAAACATAACTATTGTCAGCTGTCTTTTTGTAGATTTTTGTAAGCTCTATTCAGTGATGTTTTGTTGTCTTAAATCTTGAAAATTTGGAAGAAGCATTTTACTGCCAAATTTGGAAAGGGATATGTTTAGATACTGTTGAAACAGTTCATTATCAAAACTTTAAAAGGAATTGATATATAAAGTCTAGGGACTAATGTGATAATCTAAAAATTTAGATTAAATAGGAATACTACATATACCTAGTATATATGTATATCTTTAAGGGAGACATGGGTTTGATGTCTCTATCAGAACTATCTAGAACGATCTACAGGAACATGTAATCCTTAGGACATTTGTCACATAATCTTAACATCTTTCAAACTTCTGTTTAGTTATATAAAGTCAGTCATAAGGTCACTTCATCAGGTCAGTCTCAATTTAATTCAGTTCGACAATTTTAGTTTTAGTTTTGATTTCTGGAAACAGAAGTGGTCATTTCTATAAACTTATCCTTTAGAACTTGTATTTCTTGATTACACTGGTATTTGGTACCTGAAAAAATCAAGTACTGTATTCAGTTGTCAAGATTTATTGATGCTTTTTATTTTCAGTAGATTGATTTGAAAAACAGATTCATGTACATCTATTTTTTTTAAAGTAATTAATGAAATTAACATAAATTAATATGTAGAATTTAAATGACAAAATGATACAGATTCAATTCACATTTAATTAAAAACCTTAAAGCAATAACTGTCTTCATGCGTTTGTTTTATGCAGAACAGCAGTCCTCCTCCATTGAACCATCAATAAAAAGTTATCAGTTTAAAAAAATTTTTTTTTAAATTTTAAAATAAAATTAAAGACGTCTAGACCAGTGGACTTTAAAACAGTTTTCAGTCTTGGAGATTGTAAAATGTGAGTTTTTTATTTTATTTTATTTTAATAACAGCTTTATTTACATAATTTTCAACATACTTTACAACATGACTACTTTGAGTTTTAGCTTAAGGTTATATTTATAGATGTTAGGTAAGGTCAGTTAATAATGCAAAACTTTTTTTGTCTAGATCTGGATTTAGTGGTTTGGAAAAAAATGTTTGTTCATGTATATCTTGCTTTCATATTCTGCACTGAAAATCCAATGTTAAAACTCAACTATATATAGGAGTTTAATTATATTTTTTTATTTAATAGCTATGTGCACATTAAACATAAGTTGCCAATCCTTTGAGGTCCATCTTGACAACATTTAAGATGAGAGTTTATAATTTAATGTGCAGAAATTATTCTTTAAATCATTTGCATCCTCTATATTAATTAAAGTATGCCTTTCAGGAAAGAAAAAACATATGCTGAATAAATTGGATGCCCATAATAGATTGAAGTTTGAATCGCTAAAACTCGAATTTAGAATTTGACAGAAATGATAGTTTTTTTGTGAAAAGTAGGTAGAAGAGAGAGATTTATAGGACTAGTTAGACATGTGTTTTATATGACCTAATATGTACAAAGGATAATGCCATTTGGAATTGATCTAATTTTCTTTGTTCACTGTTACAAAATACAAATTCAATTTTCCAGTCGAGGACATTTTCTATTAATTTAATCAGATTTACTTGACAACATTAGAGGATTAAAGTCTTTTTTGTATATAAATGTAGAATTCACAGAAATATTCAATAGAAAGAAATATTAACTGAATTGCCAACTATTTTCATTTGATTTATAGTTTTAGTGTGGTTTATGCCTTTTGTTTTAAACATCTATGTATAGGTTTTAAATTACAAATAAGTAAGGTAATATGATCTGTTCCTGACAGTACAAGCTTCTGTAATGAGCATATTCTCTCTTCTTAACAAATTTAATTTACTTAAATCCCTACATAACATAGACGTAAGGAAATCCAGCTGATTGTCACGACAAGTAATTGAGAAGCCTTTCGCAAAAAGTAATTGGTAAAACATATAATGGCAGGGAACTAACTAATAGCTTAACCTTTCAGGATACACAAGGACTATCAAATAAACATGGTGATCAAGAAGTTTTTATTGTGTCTGGCCTCTGACAGGATATTTTTGTTTTGACGGTCTCAATTTAGATTTAGAACATGTCACATTACATAGATACCTGTTTATTGTCGAAGTCTGCATGTCAACCTAGTTAATTAATTTGTGGTTATTATTTTAACAATTTTTTGCTTTTTTTTTTACTTTGGCCTGAAGACCCAAGGTCCAGAAAATGTTTGTGTCACTAGGGATTCAATATCACCATTGGCAACTCTTGGTTACAGAACATTTTGGATCCTAAGGTTGCGGCCAAGGATTTCCTCAAGCTTTTAGGTCTAAAAACAAAATCATAGTATTTTGACAACATATTCAAAATGTGCTGATATTGGAGCCAAATATTTACTCTTTATGTAGAGGTTAATTGTACCAAAGAAGTAAGACTTTTGAAATAGATCCATTAAGTTATGACCATTTTGAAATTGTATGATATAGTTGAAAATCAAGGCCATATTTGGCCTAAAGTGAAACTTCTCTGACTTCCTGTAAACATGATATAATGATTGATGCATTTTCATAGTTAATTCTTAAGTACCTGTTTACAGACAACTTATTTTTATGTACACATAAGGAACACATATGCAATTTTTGTCATTTCTGCAGGAACTACAAATCACGAGCCTCCTGAAAGTTGGTACCAATATGTGATACCATGTGATGCATGCTCACATCCTGGTTTTTTACTTCCTGTTTATGCATTTGAGTTGCTGGCTCTTTGATATATGCCTTAACATATCCTGTTATTCAAACAAAAGTTAAGAAAAAAGTATTTAATCTTTCTGTAAGGTTTAATCAATTTCATGAGTGGCTTTTGTTCTTTTCATGAAACTTTAATCTTATAAATGCTGTATTTCCCATATTTAGTAATAAATATGCCACTCATTTTAATAACACCAAACTTAAAGTACCATAATACTGGTAAATCAAATGATATTTCATCAGTTTCTGGACAAATTATAAGATTTATAGGAAATCTATTGGGTAAAGTTGTGACTTGAACAATAGAAGTGTAGTCTACAAGTCTGATCAGAACTTCAATAAATCATTTCACTTTTATTAAGGATTAAATTAATGGCAGTATAAACAAAATGTCCAAAGCAAGATAGAGTGAAATAAATTGTCTGATTTGTTAAATAAAAATCAAGTTGTCTATTGATTGGAATAAAAAACATGCTTGGTCTTAATGAAAAAACACTATGAATGAAAGCAGATGTAATATAAATGTCAATGAGACAGCAACCTGGCATTACAACTATACAAAAATTAGACATGTCACTCATTTATTTTTTCCAGTGTAATTTCTAAACCTATATTCTGACAGGGTTGTTGTTTGTTCAGGTTTGTCACATATATTTTAAATTCAATTTCTCGTTTGAATTGTTACACATACTAGTATAGTCATCTTGGAACCTTTTACAGCTATAATGTATGGGTTTTTCTCATTGTTGAGGGATCTAGAATGACATTTAGACTCTAACATCCACATCATTTTGGCTCAGGGGTTTAGTTGTCTCATTGCAATCATACCACATCTTATTTTTTAAAGAGCTTTACCTTCACTTTGCCATGTGTTTAAGCTCAGGCACAAATGAGGAAAAAAAACTGTTAAATGAAGATTTCAAAGAATCTTTCAGTGAATCAACTGCATTCAAATGTGATTTCTGTAATAGAGTTGTGAGTCCTTTTGGAATTATGTTTGATGATTTACCAATGATTAAGATGGTAGAAGTAGATTTCAGATTGCAGCTAGTTACATAAGACTTGTTTTAATCCAGCTTTTACCATCTTATTTTGTCTATAATGATAAGTGCAGTAATATTGACAAAAATCCATCCAAGTCCTACTCGTCTACTCTGTTACAATAGATGTTATATTTACTTGATGAAACTGTGGGGAAGACAAAAACTGTAATAGATCAAAAGCCTATTGCTATAGTTATATCAAAGACTGACATTGTAATATGAGGCCAAGAAATAAATATCTATGGCAGAAAAGAACAAACTCAATCAATATTAGAATTATGGGAATTTGTTATTTAAATAAAGACTTGAATCCTGTAAGAGATAGCTTCATTATATTAGTGTCATCACATCAAAGTGATAATTTCAGTAAAATATTGCTTTGTTATCATTTAGGGATGATTATGGTTGTGTATTGGGAACCAAATAAACCACTATATCCAATTCCCTTGTTTATTATTGAAATACAGCCAAACACAGTAATAGAGTTAATTGTTTATGTCATGAAAAACTTAAATTAGGAATATTAGATGAAGATTATTATGTTCGTGTGGTTTTATTCTACCCATATCATTCATGGTCAACTTAAATTAGGACAATGTTATGTCAAAAACCATATGGGAATGATGATAGCATTTTTAGAATGAGATCAGAAAAAACTGTGAATTGAATGTCGTCGGCAGTGCTCTATGGGATAATATGATGATGTTTATGTGTATTCTGTTGAAGAAGTTAACTGCCCAGGGTAGATGCAAAGGTTTTTTACCTATCAAAGCTTAAATTAAAACAGCTTAATAGTGCTAGGTCACTATATACTTTATTCTAAAATTGATTTGACAAGAACTGAATTCTTATCTCATATGCCTGTATGTGAGTGTATATTGAGAAGATCAGAAATTGTTTAATTTACCTCAGGGTGATCACACCATAAATGAAAAAAGCAGAATCTTCCTTTAGTATGTCTTTTCTGCCACCAAATTCTTGTATGGATATTATTTAGGCTATTTGTATCAGATTTTATGTGTGCATTTCCAATTGGGGATAGTATTTCATTGTTACTATAAAAGAGAGTAGGCAGGATATAAGATGTCTTCATAAGCTTAAAGAACTATTTTATTGAAATGGTTATATCAAACCTACATGTAGAATTTATTATCATGTTACTAACTGTCTCATTTCAGATATTAGAAGTATTTAAGGAAAGATATGTCACAATTTTGTTCTTGGAACTGTTAGGAAGACCAGGATTAACCGTAAGTTTGTCTATAGTGTTAACATATCAGGATCAGTATATAGGAATATGATAGGCATAATGCATTTGAACTCAAAGTTAGCATTTGGAGGTAATGGGAGATTTTCCACAAGAGAATATTCAGTACTACAACTAGTAAAAATTAATTTTTTGAAAAATATATTATTTGATAAAAAAGATCCTACTGGTACTCTATGACACAAATGACTGCTTCAGATCAAGCTCACAAAATAAGGGAAAGCAATATCATACCAAGTACCAAAGAAGGTCACACACTTTATCTGGGGGAAAAATCTATTTATATACAACAGCAAATGATTTAAACGTTAATTGTCTTACAAGTTGATAACAGAAACTTTATGTCAAAATTTCAAGTAAACATCTGTGAATTTCAAAAACAATATATATCTTTGAAACGACAAAGAATGTAAATGAGAATGTAACTATGTACCCGTGTAGGTACAAACCATGCATTTATCTTAACATTGTTATTGAAAGGTAAGTGTTTAAAAATTATGTAAAACTTTATAAACTACAGTTTCCTGTTGAAAAAATTGAACAGATATTCATAAATATTAATGCTGGTAAAAAAATTAATTATTTTTTAAATTTGTTATGCCATTATCACATTAATATTAATTATCCCATTGGTATAAAATAAGGAGATGTGGTATGATTGCCATAAAATAAGGAGATGTGGTATGATTGCCATAAAATAAGGAGATGTGGTATGACTGCCATAAAATAAGGAGATGTGGTATGATTGCTATAAAATAAAGAGATGTGGTATGATTGCTATAAAATAAGGAGATGTGGTATGATTGCTATAAAATAAAGAGATGTGGTATGATTGCTATAAAATAAGCAGATGTGGTATGATTGCCATAAAATAAGGAGATTAGTATGATTGCCATAAAATAAGGAGATTAGTATGATTGCCATAAAATAAGGAGATGTGGTATGATTACCATAAAATAAGGAGATGTGGTATGATTGCCATAAAATAAGGAGATGTGGTATGATTACTATAAAATAAGGAGATGTGGTATGATTGCCATAAAATAAGGAGATGTGGTATGATTGCCATAAAATAAGGAGTTGTGATATGATTGCCATAAAATAAGGAGTTGTGGTATGATTGCCATAAAATAAGGAGATGTGGTATGATTACTATAAAATAAGGAGATGTGGTATGATTGCTATAAAATAAGGAGATGTGGTATGATTGCCATAAAATAAGGAGATGTGGTATGATTGCCATAAAATAAGGAGATGTGGTATGATTACCATAAAATAAGGAGATGTGGTATGATTGCCATAAAATAAGGAGATGTGGTATGATTACTATAAAATAAGGAGATGTGGTATGATTGCTATAAAATAAAGAGATGTGGTATGATTGCTATAAAATAAGGAGATGTGGTATGATTGCTATAAAATAAAGAGATGTGGTATGATTGCTATAAAATAAGCAGATGTGGTATGATTGCCATAAAATAAGGAGATTAGTATGATTGCCAAAAAATAAGGAGATTAGTATGATTGCCATAAAATAAGGAGATGTGGTATGATTACCATAAAATAAGGAGATGTGGTATGATTGCCATAAAATAAGGAGATGTGGTATGATTACTATAAAATAAGGAGATGTGGTATGATTGCCATAAAATAAGGAGATGTGGTATGATTGCCATAAAATAAGGAGTTGTGATATGATTGCCATAAAATAAGGAGTTGTGATATGATTGCCAATGTGACAACAATCCACCAGAGACCAAATGAAGGGGAGTAACTAAGGATCACCATACAACATTCAACAATGAGCAAAACCCATACCATATAGTCAGCTATAAATGATATTAATAATAATTCTTTATTTAAAGAGGGATAAAGGCACCAGAACATGACAAAATGTAAAACAATTCAAATGAAAAAACCAAGGACCAACAAAAACAAAAAAAATATGACAGACAGCAACCATCAACAACAATTAAATGATATTTTGAAACTAGGCTTATATAGAATTCAGCAGAGTTAAACATGTATGTGACCAAGCAATCATTCCTATTATTTTGGAACAGTCATGTAACAAAATAAGAGCATAAGTGTAAAATAACAATTTTGGAAATGGCTCAATTTATGGGATTAGCACAAAACAACATAAAGACAAAAGTACAGATCTAAGAGTTCTCATAGTTACTGTAAGATAGTTCAAAGCCAATCACAACTAATAAATAAATCATGTTCGCCCAGCCTAAAGTACTAATCAGTACATATCTAACAGTAATTAACAAAGTCTTATAGTGTGACGTATTCTATATGACTTAAAGTGGTATATTTTCTAGAATAAACCTGAATTAATAAATGATGAAGAATGTATGTATAGTGCTAAGGAGATGTAAAGTCAGTTAGCACATATTTAAATGAAAACAATTCTAATGAAACTATTTATTAAAGACACCATGCATTCTTTGTTGATAAAGATGTCGTGTTTAGATTTGTGAAGACAAATTAATCATTGAATATTTTTCCATGGGAAATGAAAACAATCTGTGTGTGGATCTGTCTAGTTTATCCAAGGTCAAAAGAGGATGAATTTAATGTTGTTCTGCTGGTAAATAAATGTTCCTAAGAGTATATTTTTAAAAGGGCAGCACTTTCTCTCCGGATCATTCAAGGAAAAGTGAAGATATACAGATATTACGGGCCCTTTCTTTAGTAAGTCCAGTGGCGGATCCAGAAATTTTCATAAGCGGGGGCCCACTGACTGACCTAAGAGGGGCCCGCTCCAGTCACGCTTCAGTGATTCCCTATACAAGCAACCAATTTTTTTTCCAAAAAGGGGGGGCCCCCCTAAATCCGTCTCCGAAGTCTATATACTTTTACAGCATTATGCATTGAGTGTGTTGATAATATATAAAGGTAATATCTTTGGTTAGCTTGCTTGATAGCTGAACTGTGAAGTCATTATTAGGTTAGGTAAACTTCCCTCTGTTTTAAGAGTAGACTAGTCCGACAGATAACCAACCTATCTGTCTGTTTGGACTAGAATACTCCAAAAGGAGAGTAGTTTACCTAAATTAATAATAACTTCACGGTTCAGCTAGCAAGCAAGCTAATCAATGATTATACCTTTACCTACACACTCAATGCATTCTGCTGTAAACTTTTGTTAATATATATAAAAAGATGCTGTATAAGTGCCAATGAGACAACTTCCCATCCAAGGTCATTTTAAGGAAAGCCATTAGCGGTAGGTCAATGATATTTGGTATGCATGTGTATAATTATTTGACTGCCCTATGTTCTAGGTCCATTTTAAAAACTTTTTGAATATTTTACTAATTAAAGTTTGTATTAAGGTTAATTGGAAAGGAACCACTTATAATAAGTCAATGGTATTTGGTATGCACTTTTATAAGCATTGGCATTTCTCATTTCCAGGTTATTTGGTCCTACACCTTCAGTCATGGTTCATTGATTGAATACTTGAATAGTTAACATGTTTAAATATTACCATTTTAATTTTCAACATTTGCATTTTACTATAAAAATTTTAAAAAGAAAGACATATCTTTGTTTTTTACCCTTTTTATTTATATCTCAGTAACTTATAATTCCATTGGAAGTTGAATACATTGTGTATATGATTTGTTACAGTAAATTTAAATTCATCTACATATATTTTGTTAATAAGGTTGTGACCCCATTCTTACACTCCAGTGCTCAGGTTTAAGTTTTGTTCAGTATCTCTGAAATAACATTTTAGATAGATTAATTCTGTACTGGTATTTTGTATGAAAATTCAAACTACAAAGTACATGTGCATTGATAGATTGATTTAACCTAGAACTTTTTAAATAGAATATATATTTCAGTAGGTGAGTGGTTTTAGTGTACACAGTCTTACATGAAGTTTTGGTAATAGACTGATTGTTAACAAGGGTTAAAACAATACCAGAATGTCAAAAGTAGGAATATGATGTTGTATGTCCTATTTCTAATGTTAAAGTAGATATATACATGTTTTATCTTTTTTGGTTCTGTGGGACATGAAATACACTTGTAAAAGAATCAATATTATTTATATATACTTCATATCCTTGTTGTATTTCCTTACACTTCTTATCAGATATAAGGGGAAAAAATCAGTTACAATCATTATCAATTAATAAATTACAGGTAGAATTCAATCAGACCAGGTAAACAGTTCGTTATCTCACCTGGCTATAGTAATCTTAAACGTCACCTCGACATTAGTGGTATGTCTATAGAAGATAAGTGTGGGCCTATCTCAAACAGGACTTAGTGGTGATGTGGCACAATACCAGGTTAGAAGTCATATTTGTTTAACACTATTTGATTAAAGGAATCATTTTATGTATATTGGTATGTAAAATATATATTCTGTTTTACACTTAATTTTTATTTTCATAAATTAAAACTTTAACATTTTACCAAATTATATGTATATATATATAACGTAACGGTACCCAGATTGCACTGAGTACCCAAATTGCATCTATTTAGCAAAAATGGCAGCGGGAATCTTACAAGATTTCCTAGAGACTAAACAATTTGTATTTTTATGTCTTTCAACATAGGTAAAAATATTTAGATATATACGCATAATGTTCACAGTATTTATCAACAGATGAAGTGTTTACTGAAAAAGCAAAATGTACCATAACGTCGACATGCGACGTCATCAAAACGTCATCTTTTTAAAATAAGCAAATACAATATGTTTCAAGTATTCATTTCTTAAATAATGAAGAGTAAGCATGGACAAATATCCAATTGTTCAAAATATTTGAAAAAATTAAACAAAAGCTCTGTTACTCGACTTTTGACGATGCGAATTTAAGCATGGATGCAATCATTGATGGTTTGGAGGTTAGTTCAGACCAATTTTTCTATGATTCCATATGGATTGAAAATCAAATTTGTGTACTTATATAATAAAGAAGGATAGGGCTACAATATAAACACTAAATGGAAATTGTTGTCTTGATCATAAAAAAACATAGTTAAAAAAACTGTCAAAATAGGTGCAATTTGGGTACCGTCACATTACAGATATTTCATGCATTGAAAAGTACAAATTTTTTGAATATCGAAATAATATCTTATAAATAGAAATATGTTTGAACAGAAGGAGACGTGACGTATTCATCAATGACACATCAAACCAAGTACACTAAAAACAAAAAAACTTCTAATGGTAAATATATACAGAATTCAACAGTAAACATTTGTTTCTTTATTGTCCTCAAGTCAGGAATGATGTAATATTCAGTATATATGCATATTTATATATATTATCATTTATGTTTGTGTGTTAGATATCTTGTAGAAATATAAGACAAATTTAGCCTTACTGAAAATAGAATTTAGTAATAATACAATGTTATCTAAAAATCACTGGCAAACAGAGCGAAAAGGGTAACAATATATCAACTTATAGAAAGCATGATGACGTTTCTAACTTGGGCCCTTATCAGTTGAAAGGTGTGCTTTAAACAAGGTTATAGAGGACATCAGACTTAGAATTTCAGTGGTGTTCCATAAGTTGCAGGTCAGCTATAGAATTTGTTTTTTTCTCACTAAATATAACATGAAATATATTCTTGTTATTGAAATGACAGATTAAAAGATGTTTTTTCATCATAAATTATAGTAGACTACAATATGATACTGACTTTTGAATGGGGAGTATATAATTTTTCAATACATACTCTAGTGTAGGACATTCTGTGGCTTAACTGATGATACAAGGGCTACATACTCTAGTGTAGGACATTCTGTGGCTTAACTGATGATACAAGGGCTATATACTCTAGTGTAGGACATTCTGTGGCTTAACTGATGATACAAGAACAATTGAAAAGTCACCCTTTTTATGAAAAAGTTCAGAAAATCAATAGTAAAACAATGCTGTTGAAGATACTTATAAAAATTAATTTCTAAACAACAATAGTAGAAAAACAAATGATAAGAGATATCTATTCATCACACAAAATCAGTACATGCATAGCAAAATACACACAAAAAGCAATGGAACAGGGGTTTTATTGCTGCTTCATCTCAAAGTCATAGTGAGGCCATCAACACAGGGCAAAAAAAAAAACTCTTGTCTAAGTGAAACTTTAAAATGGCCCCTAGCACTTTGCAAAATGATTCTAATAGATTTTGTAAGCAGTATATTTTAAAGAAGTTATTTGTTAAACGGTCTTATTAGAACGAAACATGTAAATACACTGTTTAATGATTATTATCTATCAAGCTAATTGTATAAGAAATGATCATATAGTCCTTAGCATGTTATAATTTTCCAAAACATATATCTTTTTTTCATATCTCAGTTTTTGAGTACACTGTTTTGCTCTAATGTCACATGAACTAGCTTTTAATACATATATAAATATTGTCTTTTGTGAATACAACTAGTTGAAAGTTGTGTCTGTTAAAACTAAAGATAAATATTTTGATGAGGTAGATTATCCATTTTGTCACTAGATTTCCTACTGCATTATGATACTCAGTCAAGTTAGAACAAACAAAAGATGTAAAATGGAGCACACACAACTTTTATGTTTTCTTTACATGTTAAAATCATCAGATTTTTTCCAAAATAGCCTATTCATAAAACACATACTACAATAATTTGTATTGTTTTGTTGGGTTGCTGTATCACCCATAGGTTTTTCTTCAGTGTTTGATATAATTTTTCTGAGATTTCTCTTCTTGAGCAATTTTTTATTTTAAAAACTAATGAAAACATGAAGGTGTGTGTGTGTGCGACTAAATACGAGACAATTAGGATAGATCTAGGAAAAGGATCTATAAAACTTTAGAAATTAATGTTGGTTAATGTCAGCTGTCGCCAAAGAATGAATGAAATCTCTTCGATCAGTTAATAAGGAAAACTATCATCATATAAATCGAGTTGATTTATTGAGCTCTACTGGAACAGCTGTACCTTATTGGAAATATACTTTAAAAGGATTTACTATTTTCTCTAAAAGTTTTTAATGAACATAGTAATGTCAAACAAAAAGGACATTTTATTTATGAATATATTATACCCAATTCTTAGAGAAGAGGCTATATTGCTATCATCTTTTTTGTTTAACAATTATTTACGTCACTCTATTCCATCGACTTCATTATGTGGACTCTAAATTGGCCAAAAGTTTTGTTAAATTTGGATTACGCTTTGGATTTGCTATAGATTGTGCAGATTTTTGTTAAAACAATTTATAACGAAATTTGTTGTCATGACCTTATAAAAGAGATTATCCCAATAGGCACTAATAAAGGAATTTATTTAACTTAATGTGTTCATGTTTGTGTTTTCATCACACTTGACTTTTCTGTTGCCATGCCCAAAGGGGCCATGACTATATGTTATATTGCTATCAGAAATATGTTCATATGCAGCTAAGCCAGTCGAAATAAGCTTATGATTTGCTTTATCTCCAAAGGATTGGTATCAAAAGTTTTAAAAAATTCAGAATTTAGCATGTTCATGCATTTATTATTGTAAATCTAGCAATAAAGTAAGATTACAATTTGTTTTTTGATCTATGAGTTTGACTGTCTCTCTGGTATCGTTCTTCCCTCTTCTAAAGTTAATTCTCCTTGTTTAAGAATATTATAAGCAGAAATAAAAAGTATTGTTACATTTTTCTTTCTAATAAAACATCACATTGTTTCTAATTTTCATTATATCTGGATTACCTGTTAAAAACCAAAATGTTACCCGTTATATATAGAACATAGATGTAAGACAGAGCCAGAAGCCCATATTGCATTTTTCTCATTTTAATGAGTTAAAATTTCCGTTTTCTACTTTTAGAATTATCACTGATGACCAACTGACTTGTCTGTTTATTGATAGATTTGGACATATAGCAGAAAACAAAGGATATAATATACATTCATGACACAAAATCAGTACATGCAAAAAACCCAAAAAGCAATGGAACAGTGCTTTCATTGCTGTTTTCATCTCAAAATAACAATAAAGTCAATATAATGCATATATGAGCCTCTATTTCAACTTCTACACCATGTACATGTATAAGAATTCTGAAATAGTATAATCATACATAAGTACCAATACATGTTTTTAGATTTATCCCTTTTTCAATATGTTCTAAAGAAAAATTGTGTAATTGTATAGCATTCACCTTTTCATTAAACTTAATTCTGTCCCATTATACTGTTGTTATAACAAATGAACTTAAATTTAGGCTTTCCTTTGAAGTCACATATTATACATAGTCATTCAGATTACATAATATTGAACAGTTCTATGAAATTTCATCAAGAAGATGCAGATAAATTTACATGGAAATTCAATAATGGTTTATTGTCATCTAAAATCTCCCACAATTCAGTGCAGAAAATCTACAGCTTTCTGTGACATGTAGCACGGGATGATTTGTTATCCTATAGACAATACCGGTGGATAAAAAGATTGTAAAAACCTTGTCGATTTGTCTTTCATATCAGACAAATTCTATTTTCTTTTGGTTGAGAAATTGCTTTGACTTGGGTTAATTATACCTTATTATTTAGCTGTCTACTATGAGTTTTCCCTAATGAAGGAAAATATATGGTTTCCAAATCAGTGATGAAGATAATATAACTGTATGGTATTCCAGGCTAATGTTGCCAAAGGACTGAATATTGATAACAAATTAACTGCTACAGATTTTATTTTATTTGGTATATACCTTTACTAGCTGCAAAACGAGAAACTATTATATCGTATTTGATGATCACAATGAAATTCTGAAGCAGAGAGTTTTATTTCTGGTTTATGATCATTAGTTGAAGTATTTCTGGGTGCTTATAGAGCAGTTAATTTGATCATTGTAATAAATGCCAAATTTGATATTTTTTATTCATCATTTTAATTAGACCAAGTCAGTAAGAAAGAGTATTTAAGTGACTTGATTTTATAGACTTCCCTGTAATACCTACTCACTAGGCTGTGGCAAAAATTGTATTAACAATTAAAATCTTTCCCAGCATGGGAGCTCATCAGAGATTTATCTAGAAGAATATCTGAAATAAGCCAGTTCCATTCTGACATAAAGATAACTTATTATACCATAAAACCTCTACTTTAACCTTGTGTAGAATATTTCATTGAACATATTGGAAACTAAGAATTAATTTTCCTGGAGTGTGACCAGGAAATGGGATTCTTTTTTCCAGCAATTATAGCGCTGTCTCTTTGAGTTAAAGTCATGTCAGGATCATTTGTCATACGTATTGGTCAGTCTACGAGAGACAATTATTTACCAGTGGTTACAGTCTTCAAACCTATAATTAGTTTATAGTCAAGACTATGGACAAATAGTTAATGACAAGATAATTTTCATTCCCTGCCAAATTACCCTGTAGTACTACTCCACGTCAGCTTGTGCGTGTCTATATTTGACAGCAGTGGAATATTTGATTCTTTTTGTTTTTTATGATTATTTTCATTACATTCTTTAGTTGGATTTTGTGTTTTACCTGAATAGTTCAAATATATAAATATGATTCTGTTAACTTAGTTCGAGTGCAGTTTATTAATATTGTTTAAATGATTCCATTGATAGTATAGTGAAATACATCCAGAGTTTTTTTTTAGCCCTGTGGTTATTTGGACCACTAAGACTACAAAATCACCACTACATCCAGATTGGCAACTCTACCATTTTTGGTAGTCAGAAATGACAGATTTTGAGAGGAATGTCCCCCCATGGTCACCCCTTTCCCAAATTCCAAATATCAACAATTATCCTTTTTTGGTATTGCATATCAGTATAATAGAACAACTGGTCAAATCTTTAATTAAACAATAAAGAAAAGCAACTTGCCTTAATATTTTTGTCAAATGATAATAAAACTAAAAACTAAAAACTATTTCACATTTTTTTTTTAATATAAATGTTAAAAACTATCCTAAAACATGTAAAACTTAATATAGTATATAGTATTTGCTGTTCTTCTTATTATGACTATTTATTTTGTCAGCTCTCACATCTAAAAATTAATTAAAAGTTAAGTCCTACAAGCTAAAATACCATGTATAATGAATAGTTTATGTATGTCTAAATGTTACTATACATGCCATGTTACATCTATATTTGGTATATTTTCTTAAGCATATTTCTACTTTATTAGGTTTTATATGAAATATATAATATGAAAATATACAAATCTTATATATATATGAACTCTGTCATGTTGTACATGGAAGCTTACTGAACTGACAATTGACCTTAGAAAGATATGTGGCCTAAGGTCTGATGTGTCAAAGTAAATACTAATATTACAACTTAAGGTGTAAAATATAATAAAACGTGTACAAAGAAACAATCAACATAATAAAAATAGTCGTTAGAATTGACGTTGTTGAATTATAGGCCCTGATCATTTTCTTCCTGAGGTACGTGTTCTGTACATGTACCGATGTGCGTACTACATATACTAATGACACGTACAACAAATTATGTCAGTAATTAGATGCATACCTGAAAAGTTAATTAAATTAAACTTAATGTCATGTGAAAATAAATTGATATTTTTGTTTTACAGTGAAAAATATGACACAGTTTTGACGTGATGTCACGGACTTAACCTGATTTATAGTAAATTTATAGTGTTACAAACAGATACAATAGGACTTTATCGTGCAGAAATCCAGATTCTTATCATGAGGTAGGTCTTATATATTACAAAGTTTACATCCATGTAATTGAACTTTGAAAAACTATTAACAGTGGGTTTTTTTTAGCCGTTCCTAGGGACATTATGTTTTTCAGTCTGTGTGTCTGTTCATTTGTCTGACTGTCATCTGTCTGTCCTGCTGCAGGTTAAAATTTTTGGTCAAGATTAGTTATTGATGAAGTTGAAGTCAAATAAACTTGAAACCATTATTAGTACACATATTCCCTATGATATAGTCTTTCTAATTTTAATGCTAAATTAGAGAGTTTTGCCCCAATTTCATGATCCATTGAACATAAAAAATGATAGTGCGAGTGGGGATCCATATACTATGGTGTCTAAAACCCTTAGCAACATCTAGGTGCATAAAAAATGATAGTGCGAGTGGGGATCCATATATGATGGTGTCTAAAACTCTTAGCAACATCTAGGTGCATAAAAAATGATAGTGCGAGTGGGGATCCATATACTGTGGTGTCTAAAACTCTTAGCAACATCTAGGTGCATAAAAAATGATAGTGCGAGTGGGGATCCATATACTATGGTGTCTAAAACTCTTAGCAACATCTAGGTGCATAATGATAGTGCGAGTGGGGATCCATATACTATGGTGTCTAAAACCCTTAGCAACATCTAGGTGCATAAAAAAATGATAGTGCGAGTGGGGATCCATATATGATGGTGTCTAAAACTCTTAGCAACATCTAGGTGCATAAAAAATGATAGTTCGAGTGGGTATCCATATACTATGCTGTCTAAAACCCTTAGCAACATCTAGGTGCATAAAAAATGATAGTGCGAGTGGGGATCCATATATGATGGTGTCTAAAACTCTTAGCAACATCTAGGTGCATAAAAAATGATAGTGCGAGTGGGGATCCATATATGATGGTGTCTAAAACTCTTAGCAACATCTAGGTGCATAAAAAATGATAGTGCGAGTGGGGATCCATATATGATGGTGTCTAAAACTCTTAGCAACATCTAGGTGCATAAAAATTTCTTTGCAGCTGCATTTAATCATTTTCTAAAAAGGAAGGAAACTTTAAATTATATATCTTCTTAAATATTTTTTTGTTGTCAAAATTTGTTTTCTTTAAGTATGATATCAATCTCTCTCCGATGGTCTATTGGTGTTTTAAGCATCACAAAAAACATGCTTGTAGAGTCATTATAGGGTTATGTTATTGGTTTATCTCAGACATAATCGCTTGATTTACAATATTCAGACACTTCCTGAATTAGAATAGTACATGTATGGAAGGTAGGATTCTCTGTCAACTATATCTTAGTATATCCCTAAGAAATCAATGGTCATGTACAAACTATTCACACTAGTAAAGTGCAGGTGTTATATTGTACCCTGAAGGAAAAGACAGGAAAACAATTTCTCTTTTCTCCACAATCAATATTTGGACTTTTACAGTGTGCACTGTTAACGCTAGTGTGATGCTCCAGACTAGTAACATTTCATTCTCACTAGTAAGCATTTGTATTTGTATATAACAAAAAGGGTTTGTCTTCAACTTTTACTTGGGAAAGATTTTGGTGCAGACTATTTTTAAAATTTAAAGAAATAATTTGTATATTCTATCATCCTTAGTTCCGAACTGGGAGGAAAAGGGGATAATAATGTTTATCGCTATTTTGTGCATTTTTCCTTTGATCTTTTTTTGTGATTATTTTCATATCATGCTACTAGCTTGAGATGGAAAATTATCACTAGAAACTAAGCATGCACGTGGCGTTGCTAACAAAATTGACATGAAATTGACAACGTCGTCATAGGTAAAATAGCAATAAAAAGATTATCATTGTTCATTTCAACTTGATTGCCTTTCTCGTTTTGGCCGTCCTGGCTCAAGCGAGAAAATCAATCTTGTTGAGATGATCACCGATAATCTATAATTCTATCACAAGATCTACCTTCCTTAGGATTTCTTCAATAGATATACCATTGTGCATATTGTTACTGTTGTGTGTTTTATTGTCTGGTCATGATGGAGTAAAAAGGGAGAGTTAGGTAAGCTGTTGATGATGAGGACGTCAGTGGTATCTCCTACATCAACAATGTATTTAGTTTGTGATTTGGTCAGTTTAAGAGGAATCACTAGCGGTTGGTCAATGAAATTTGGTATGAAGATGTGTTAGCAATGGCAAAACTCATTTCCATTGAAAATATTTGGCTCCAACCCCTCAATCATGGTCTATAAACTTTGTATGTTTGCATAGTTTACATGTTTTAAGTTTGTGATTAAATCAGTTTAAGAGGAACTGCTTATGTTGGGATATTTGGTCCTGCAACATTACTCTCATAGTTTACATGTTAAGTTTGTGATTAAATCAGTTTAAGAGGAACTGCTTATGTTGGGATATTTGGTCCTGCAACATTACTCTCATAGTTTACATGTTAAGTTTGTGATTAAATCAGTTTAAGAGGAACTGCTTATGTTGGGATATTTGGTCCTGCAACATTACTCTCATAGTTTACATGTTAAGTTTGTGATTAAATCAGTTTAAGAGGAACTGCTTATGTTGGGATATTTGGTCCTGCAACATTTCTCTCATAGTTTACTTGTTAAGTTTGTGATTAAATCAGTTTAAAAGGAACTGCTTATGTTGGGATATTTGGTCCTGCAACATTACTCTCATAGTTTACTTGTTAAGTTTGTGATTAAATCAGTTTAAGAGGAACTGCTTATGTTGGGATATTTGGTCCTGCAACATTTCTCTCATAGTTTACTTGTTAAGTTTGTGATTAAATCAGTTTAAGAGGAACTGCTTATGTTGGGATATTTGGTCCTGCAACATTTCTCTCATAGTTTACTTGTTAAGTTTGTGATTAAATCAGTTTAAGAGGAACTGCTTATGTTGCGATATTTGGTCCTGCAACATTACTCTCATAGTTTACATGTTAAGTTTGGGATTAAAGCAGTTTAAAAGGAACTGCTTATGTTGGGATATTTGGTCCTGCAACATTACTCTCATAGTTTACATGTTAAGTTTGGGATTAAAGCAGTTTAAAAGGAACTGCTTACGTTGGGATATTTGGTCCTGCAACATTACTCTCATAGTTTACATGTTAAGTTTGTGATTAAATCAGTTTAAGAGGAACTGCTTATGTTGCGATATTTGGTCCTGCAACATTACTCGCATAGTTTACATGTTAAGTTTGGGATCAAAGCAGTTTAAAAGGAACTACTTATGTTGGGATATTTGGTCCTGCAACATTACTCTCATAGTTTACATGTTAAGTTTGGGATTAAAGCAGTTTAAAAGGAACTGCTTATGTTGGGATATTTGGTCCTGCAACATTACTCTCATAGTTTACATGTTAAGTTTGGGATTAAAGCAGTTTAAAAGGAACTGCTTATAATGAGATATTTGGTCCTGCAACATTACTCCCATAGTTTACATGTTAAGTTTGGGATTAAAGCAGTTTAAGAGGAACTGCTTATGTTGGGATATTTGGTCTTTGAATGTTTTGCATAATTTACATGTTTGAATTTTGCCTCTTGGATTCAATATTTGCATTATACTATCAAGTTACTAACAGGTGAGACATATCTCTGTGTCACCAGTTTATTTAATTTTGGTTCCTTTGTATGTTTTTGCCTATTAAATATGGTATCCATTTTGCTGAACTAGTATACATTATTGTCTTGGGCCAGCTGAAGCCTGTGTCAGGGTGTTGGATTTTCTGGCTGCTTTGACGACCCATTGGTTGCCTTGGTCCGTTTTCTGCTCATTGGACAGGTTGTTAGTCTATTGACACATTACCCATGTCCATTCGAATTCTATGTGTAGTATTCAGTTTTACTGTATAAAGTGAACCTGATTAAACCTGAAATTCTGTTTGGATTAGACAGTTGATTGTTTTATACAGATTAATTAAATGAATAAAAGTCATTATTTACATAAAGGAATGTGGTATGATTGCCCTTGCTTATGAGACAACTATCCACCAAAGTCCAAATGATGTGGATGTAAACAACTTTAGGTTGTTGTATGGCCTTCAACAATGAGCAAAACCTATTCCTTATAGAATATATTTATGCTTTACTTCAAGATTTCAAAAGCTATTTTTTCAACAAACAATAATTCGCTAATTTATGGTTAGAAAGAGGAAAAGCTTAATATTCTGTTTTGAAAGTTTATTAAAATTTTCTCTTGACAACGACAAGCTTGTGTCTACCTGTACTTGTATAAAGTTACCACATGAAATCTACTTTAAAGTAAAGCTGCAGATATAAGAAGGTAGGACAGCATGATTTATAATCTGCAGGTTAAATACTTTGCTTGTACTTGTATATATTTTAGTAATCTTTATACTGATATATAAACAGAATTTACTGTTTTTTATACTTTGTCTTTTTTGACTGACTTAAAAGGGGGGTGCGTGTGATTAATGATATATATACTATGGATTCATTATTATTCGTTGGATACCAATTTTCATGGATTTCGTTGGTACAGGTGAACCACGAAATTAAATGTTCAATGAATAACAAATTTGCTATACAGAATTCGGCAAAACCAAGAAATCAAATATCCACAAACATGTAAAATTTTCTTTATCCCCGAAAATTGGTACCCACGAATATAAATCAATCCACAGTAAAGGGTTTATAATGACATTATTAGTCTCTGGTATAGCCATACAATCCCTGTATAATGTTCCACAGTAAAGGGTTTATAATGACATTATTAGTTTCTGGTATAGCCATACAATCCCTGTATAATGTTAATTTCACAGTGGTTTAAATTGATCAGTGTTATAATTGTGTCCTCTTCCAGCTTTATGGCATTGAGAACCAATAATTACAATGATTTAGAGATGTGATAATCTGGTATTACATGGAATTCATTTCATTCATACTCAAATGGAATTATAGTTACATGGTAACTGTATTGACTTGGAGTTTCTACAATGTTTCTTTTTGAAAAAATATTAACTGATGATATAAGTTTGATTTATGGCATTGTCATCGCTACAATTTCCTTATTCCGGACGATTGTTTATCAAATTTCATAAAACATCAATTTACAACTGTGCTGATGTTCTTGTCTTTTGTGTAAATTACTAACTGTGATTGATATCGGCAAATAGAGTTGAGGATCAAGTTCGCCAATAGTGACATGTTGCTGAATTCATCATTGCAGAAACACTTTAAGCTTCAAATTAGTTGAGATTGTGATTGAGTTATAGTTGTAGTTCATCAGAAGAGAACAAGTTCCCAGTAATCTGTCTTGATTAAAACTTCTGAGAATTGTCATAAAAAAAATCTCCACCAATGATCTTGTCACAGAAAGGCCACATTTTTAAATACAGGAAACTTGAATCTGACTGCTGAGCATTAAAAAGAGGATATTTGGGATTAAAAGCAATAGCTATGGTAACTCCATATACCTCTTTTGTAGCTCATTAGTACAGATATATTTCTTGCTGACATACAATAATTATCATATATCCTTAGAAGCATGCAAGACCTGGATCACATGAGAGGCATTAAAACCTTAAATCTGATATTTCAATGACAATCCTTCGTTTGAATTATCATAGTGCTATCAAGATAAAATATGGTATACACCTACTCTGGACTATCTGTGAGGCTCAAGGTTAAAGTAACAACATGATTAGATGTATTTCCATACACAGTAGGTCAACTATATTTAGTGTATGGAATGATAGTAAGGTTTACATGATTGATGATCTAGTTCATCTGACCTTAACCTCATTTTCATGGATCAATGGTCAACATTGAGAACTTATAAACAATAAGTCAACTATAAGTGTATGGAATAATTGAAAGGTCTGTCTGTTTAGCAGGATTTATCTGACCTTAACCTCATTTTCATGGATCAATGGTCAACATGAGAACTTATAAACAATAAGTCAACTATAAGTGTATGGAATAATTGAAAGGTCTGTCTGTTTAGCAGGATTTATCTTACCTTAACCTCATTTTCATGGATCAATGGTCAACATTGAGAACTTATAAACAATAAGTCAACTATAAGTGTATGGAATAATTGAAAGGTCTGTCTGTTTAGCAGGATTTATCTGACCTTAACCTCATTTTCATGGATCATTGGTCAACATTGAGAACTTATAAACAATAAGTCAACTATAAGTGTATGGAATAATTGAAAGGTCTGTCTGTTTAGCAGGATTTATCTGACCTTAACCTCATTTTCATGGATCATTGGTCAACATTGAGAACTTATAAACAATAAGTCAACTATAAGTGTATGGAATAATTGAAAGGTCTGTCTGTTTAGCAGGATTTATCTGACCTTAACCTCATTTTCTTGGATCATTGGTCAACATTGAGAACTTATAAACAATAAGTCAACTATAAGTGTATGGAATAATAGAAAGGTCTGTCTGTTTAGCAGGATTTATCTGACCTTAACCTCATTTTCATGGATCATTGGTCAACATTGAGAACTTATAAACAATAAGTCAACTTTAAGTGTATGGAATAATTGAAAGGTCTGTCAGGTGTTTAGCAGGATTTATCGGACTCTGACCTCATTTTCTTGGTTCATTGAACAATGTTAATTTGTCTTGGCTAGGAATTTATTTTCTTGAATACTATAAATAGAAAGGGCAACTATGATTGGTGTATGGAATAATTGAAAGGTCTGTCAGGTGTTTAGCAGGATTTATCGGACTCTGACCTCATTTTCTTGGTTCATTGAACAATGTTAATTTGTCTTGGCTAGGAATTTATTTTCTTGAATACTATAAATAGAAAGGGCAACTATGATTGGTGTATGAAATAATTTAGAGGTATACATGTCTGTCTTGTAAGGTACCTGTGACCTTGGCCTCAGTTTTAAGATCCTTGATTATGTTAAGTTTATGTATTACCTAAGCCCCCAATGGTGACTGGGGAAAAGAAATATGGTCACTTGGTCTTCTCCCGACCGGCAGTAAAATGCTTGCTGAAGTGGGGCGTCCGTTTGGCTGTGCGGGATGTATCAAGTTCGAAGTCACGTCCGGTCAGAATGGGGACATTAAATCCGATGTCTCGTGTAGAGAGAGTGCCACGCTCTTTGCACGTTAAGAACCCTTGCACAACTCTTTGAGGGGTCCGTAGGTGGCCTGTTGCAAGGCAATATTTCTGTCCCTATCCAATAAACCCTCATTTTCCAGTGGCAGTCCAAATTTCCCCGACCATCATCCCAGATGGCCTATTTTGTGACCTACCTATTGTATTTTTGTGATATGCATGAAATATTTGCCACTGGACATTAAGCAACCAACAATCAATTAATCATGTATTACCTATGATGCAAATTAAAAATAAAAATAATGAAAAAATGAATCATGGTCACAAAAAGCAAATAAGATGAGACATTTTAGCATTTGTGCTCTTGTAACGAATGTTGCGGCCCTTAGATGGAAAACCTCAGCTTTCATAAAGTGTGTGTGATCCTAGCAATGTTCCTAACACTTAACTGGGTTTCATTATATAAGTTGTAATCTGTTAATCAACATTAAACCAAGAAAAAGATGAAATAGTCTATTTTACCTGATCAGAGAAATGTACAATCAATGTATTTTACATGTTAGATATTCAGCAAAAATCAATTTTAAATGGGAAAACCTTGTCAGCTAGAATATGGGGAAATTATATGTTTAGAATGACAAAATGTTAACTACCGGTATATAGTGACATTAGCTGGTGGTACGAGATGGTTAAGATGTTATTGCCTTTTTATTGGTTTTTTTTTTGCTAAACAAATAGAATTTGTATTGTTTTTAATGGGAGACTGGCTACTTTTTAAATTCAGGTTACCTCACAATCTTCTTATATTTATAGCCATAGGATAGTTGTGTTTGTTTTATTTCCATGAGGTAGTGGCTCCTGCTTTATCATGAGGCCTGGCTAGACTTGACTGGTAAAAGTTATAATAAACTGAATAAAAAAACCCAGTAAAGTTGGGAAGTTTTCAAGGTGATGTTTATAAGCTTATAAAGCAAGATTAACTATCTCTTACAACAATTAGGTCTTTTGAATATTCTTCAGTCAAAGTTCCATTGCTCTCTTTGCAATGGTTTTGTGCTTTGCATAATTGAAAGTGATTTGAACTATCTCCCTTTTCAAACTCAATGATTTCAATTATTCGGTAAGTTACAGAAACTTAAAGAACTTAATGAAAGTTAAAAATAAATATTGATGTGTGTTGATGATTTGTTTTATATTTATGTCTTAAGACATATGAGGTCCCTACTTTTCCGATGTGTTTCATCGTCATTTGGCTGTATCAAGACTTAATGGTCCTTACCAGTCTTCCTGTATATATTAATGACTATGTTTATGACTCATTACAGGCACTGGCATCTATAGGTAGCTTGGTTTCCTTTTTTTTTTTTAGATATCAGAAAGGAATTATCAAATAGACAATTATTCCGTATTTGAGCTACCAAACTCATGATTTTCTTATTCCATATTTAAGCTACCAAACTCATGATTTTCTAACACCACTTTTCAAAATGATGAAATTTTTGTTTTAATTGGTATTAATCATTTAAATGAATATTAAGATCGTTGTATGTTATTATTTGGTAAGAATTGTTTTGAAGAACTAATGATGTGGTGTATGCTGAAACAGTAACTCTAGTGCATTATGGGTAGACAAACGTCATCTTCCATTATTATCTTTGTTACTTGATATGAATTGACAGAGTTGATCAGATGTCAACTGATTTAGTACTTTAATTACATTATAATGCTTAATGAAAATACTATATCCACCTAGGGTTCAAAATAAATCTAGGATTTATATTATTTTGTGGAATTCCAGATTTTTTTCCCAGATGGAATATTCCTTTACAATGTTTGCTTAAAGCTTATTTAAATTTGATATGAAGGTACTATAAGTTATTGCATGCAAAGGACATTGTCTGATGTTTGCATTCACAGCAGAAGACACTTACCATATTAATACACAGGGTATATCTCCCATAGGAGTTCAAGTGATTCCCTCCAATTTTGTTTTTATCTTCATTTATATTTTTCTACTGGAGTTACAACATTTAAACCTGGGTGGATATTGCCTCATATTTATTTCGAATAAATTTTACAGACTGAAAGTGCTATTGCTGACAATATGGAATCTGGTCATCATGTTGCTTTCTGACCATAATGGCTTTCATAGATTTGTCTGGAGCAAATAGAAACATTGGACTCAAATAATGATCCGAAATTAATTTTATTTGCCATGTAGAAATAGTAATTAAGTTTGGATTTAGTTGCTTACTACAATTGTATAAGCTTTTCACCAGAAATTTATTTTTCAAAATACAACGTAAACGCTATTAATCAAGCTGAAATTTCTTTTTTTTTTTTATGTTATTTACTTTTCTTGTTTGAATATATGTGTGCAGTTAATTTCAATTTGTAATGAAACAATTCTGATCTAGAAAAATATTTTTGACGGTTATGTCATGGATAATCAATGTAAATATTGAATAATTACCACGTTATATTGTTGCCCTTTAATTCGCAATTTTTCATTAGATGAATTTCTGCGTGGGATTTGCCAATTACAAATATTACCAGGACAATTTGAAAATTTAATTGATTCCTCCATAAGCTTAGTTTACAGAAGACCAAAGCTTTACCAGACATTAGTTTGAAGTTAACTGACGCAAAGGAAATGCAATTGTCTTGAGAAAGAAACAGAAATACTAATTAATTTTACCCTTCATGTTCGATTATAAGTTTGAAAAAGAAAATTAATATTGATTAGATAAGTGAAATGATTGTACTTGTCAAGGGGGTGATTAAATTTAAGATTTGATTGATTGATGTAAAATGTAATAATTGTCTACAATGAATTTAATAAGTTAGACAGGAGAGTTTTATAAGATGGTATGTGAGAGACACTTGTCAGTAAACATTGTCAAATTATAAACTTTTGGATAGAAAGTTGTGAAAATATAGAACTTCTTTATAATCGTTTATGTTATTTTTAAAGAAAAGTTATTTCTTATTAAAATTTGTTGGCAATACACCCTAATTGTATCCTGTTTGATTTAAAAAAAAAACCACACATTTTGATAAATAATGTTTAAATGTGATAAGTTTTACCATCTTAAAGATGGCCCATGTAATGTAGAAATGTCGTAATTCATCAGGTAACTTTGTAGTATTTTTCAAGGATATTCATTAAACTTTATCATTTTCTATTCCATTATGTGTGATTCTGAAAGGTATAGGGTGGATGATTGTCTGAATAAATGCTCCAAATTTTTTATTTGTAATTCCAGTAAGGGAATAAAATGAGTCTATTATTTAAATACATAAAACAGTATTGCCCTCTTAAATTCTCCGTCATGATCCTTCAACAATTCTCCTAGCTGTGAAACCTTAGCTCTAAGGTCCTTCTGATATTTTTCAACTATTTGTGGACCATTCAGTCCTTCACTGTATCTTAACATTGCATTGAACCATCTGATTGAAATAGAGTTTTTTTAAGTTTCTGTTATGGTAATTATCACAGTGAGTAGAATTGAGCGTTTTCAGATCCTAGTCAGCAAAGCTTAGTCAGATTAGTTAGAACTTCTATAAATAATGTAGTGGTCCCTATATACATTTTACAACTGTAACATTGTTTTAATAGATATAGGAAGATGTGGTGTGAGTGCCAATGAGACAATTCTCCATCCATGTCACAATTTTAAAAAAGTAAACCATTATAGGACATAGGTCAATGTACGCCCTTCAACACAGAGCCTTGGCTCACACCGAACAACAAGCTATAAAAGGCCCCAAAATTACTAGTGTAAAACCATTCAAACGAGAAAACTAACAGTCTAATCTATATAAAATAAAAAAAAAGAGAAACGAGAAACACGTATAAATTACATAAACAAACAACAACTACTGTACATCAGATTCCTGACTTAGGACAGGTGCAAACATTTGCAGCGGAATTAAACGTTTTAATGGATCTAAACCAAATTCTCCCTTTTTCTGAAACAATAGCATAACATCACAACATAGAAAAACACACAGTAAAATATCAATTGGCAGGCTTAACTCAATCAAAAAACCGCTACATTGACAACAACACTTAAGTAAACTGCATCTTTTATTGTCGACATGTTTCGCTGATTAGATCGGCTTCATCAGGACAAAGTATACAAAATTAGAACCCCTGAAGTACAAAAAAATGGTATCATGTATGTGACGTCATAATTGTCCATTGTTGACGTTGCTATGGGATACTCTATATCATTATGTAATGTTGAACAGAAAATGAATCAAACATAGTACAATGCAAATGAAGTTACTAAATTTAGAGTTAATCTATAATTTTTCGAATTGTCTTTAACTTTAAAATGGTTGTAAACTATTATAATGGTAAGTGTATAAATAAAATGTGTTTTTAAATAGAAATTAAATTTGTGTAACATGAATGTTAGTACAATGTCAGTGTACAGTTTTATAAAGTTTCTTCCTAATTTGGACAACACTTATAGGGCACACCCCTACCACTTCGACTGGGTTCCCTTTGGCCGGAGGTACTACTTCCAATCGCTTCGGGAATGCTGTAAAGTGGTTTACTGTCGCAAAATTTCTAGGCAATGTTGGTTGAACTGGAAATGGTGGTGGGAAGGATTTATGTTCTTTGTATCTTACTTCTCTTAACTTTAATTTCCTGCAGGTTTTAAATAGTACTGGAAATCTATCTTGGCTGTTTTGTGTCATCTCCATTTACTTTTGAAAGATCCTTTTTAAGGTTTCACACTAAAATAATTTTACATTTAATTTTCTGATGGCACAGAATGATGGTACATATAAATCTTGATATATCGGCCGTCCTGTTGTAGGAATGTAGTCCTCTGTTTGTTCTTCATATAAGTTTCCTTTTGTTTGGTGGTTTCTTGGCAGTAATTGATGGTATCAGTTGTTTGTTGGCTTCTTGGAATTCTTCGTTCTTGCTCGGTATAGAGATGGCCGTGGGGTCGGCGCTGTGTGGTACTCTACCAGCACAAAACATAAGAGGTGTTGGTTCAGCAGCTCTTGATTTATCAATCAAAAAACGTACATAATAACACTGTTTTAAATATCTGTATATAATAGAACTTTTATCTTTTGCTTGCAATAAGTTTTTATTTGTATTTATTTCAAAAGATAATATTTTTTTTGCTTTTTATGATTTGTGGTTGTGCGAAAATATACATCTTTTACTATTCTGTATTTATAAGAGAAAGTATAAAAATATTTTTTTTTCTTTCTATAAATCATCATGTTTTATTGGTGTCCTAAGTATGTATTAAGGATTATGTTTTTACAGCAAAGACACAAAGTAGGATGATAGATTACTTAAGCTTCAGCTTGAACATAAAAATGTCATAACATGGATCAAAATGTTACAGAAATATTTGCCTAAAAGGTGAAAACTTTGATAGAACTTAAGTAATTAATTGAACAATTGATACAACTTTACCTTATAGGGAGCTAAATCTTCAGTCAATTATTACATCAAATTTGTACATACCAGTATACATTTTAATTGAAAAAAAATATAGATTGATTATTGGTTCCTAGTAACATCCAGTGGCAAGTATCTCAACATTTATAAATAGATAATAACGACAAATTTACCAGTATACATTTAAAATGAAAAGATATAGATTGATTATTGGGACCTTAACATCCAGTGGCAAGTATTTAACAATTGTATAGACCGTGACATGTATATAAATGACAACAGCTTCATGTATATTTAACATGAAGGTTCTGAATGTTGAAAGTAAAGGCAAATTCTTAAAATTTAAACCCCCATAGAAGTCTGATTGTAAGTTGGACGAGATAAAACATACAACAGGCCAACCATGAATATGTGTGAACAATTATAAGAACTTACAGGATTTAGTGAGGGAGCTTACTAAACCTTAAAATGATAAAATGATACAAAGTAGAAAAGAAAATATTTATTTATATTAAAATTGAAGTTAGAATTTTTATTTTTTTTTTACTGTTGTTAAATTCAATTATTATGATACCGGTAATCTTATTCAACTTCCCTTTAAATTTGTGCTTCAAACTAGAGGAAATTACAGAAGTGATTTGTTAAGATATGTATTATTGTTTTTATTTTGTAAAGAAAAAATATGAATTTTTATGTATCATGATATTGAGCTATCAAAATTGATAAACAAAATTATGTATTTAAAAAAAATATGTGAAACTTGTTTTATTGTCTTTAAATGGTTTTGGAAACAAAGCCTTGTTCTTATTTTAATAAGATATTGGTTACAGACATGCTTAATGCCATTATTATAGATATTGCAAAGTAGATTGTGATTTTAAATGACGCCAAAGATCAAATTTGACATTTCTGTGCAAGTTGTTTGCCATTGCGACATATTATTAAATCTTTTGAATTTTAAATCACTTTGTTTTATTCAGAATCTTTTGCACTATCAATTTAAAATTGCTGCCTTTCAAAATTGTCTCATAGGTCAATTTTGAATCTCTGTTTCAAAATGAATTTATTCATTTTTAGCTCTATGTTCATTTAAAACATGGCTAGGCATTATGTTTTTCAATATATTACACCTCCCTAATGCTCTCTATAAAGATGTTGACAAATATAAATTCCTACCCATATTAAAATTAGAATAGAGCATGACATTGCAGAATTATTCATAATCCATATTAGTAAGGTGTAGGAGAAAGTATGAATAATTGATGTAGTGCATTTGGTTGGTGAAAATAATGACGTCTCTAACAAGAGTTTTCAAGACTGACAGAATTATAAGATTTAGATAGAGATATACAAAATACAAAATTTAGTGGAAAAAAAAACTTATGATAGTGTCTTGATTGAAGCCCGGTATCCAAGTCCTTCGTTAGTCCGTAGTCAAATTAAGTCTGTCAAGTTTGATCTCAATGATTATGGATTATAAAACACTCAAGCACACTAAAGGAAGTTAGGCTTTAATTTCCTGTTGTGTTTGTTTTAATAATGGGGAACAAATCACTTATATGGTTGTTAATTCTGGCGTGGATATCGTAAATCATTTTATACTTGATTTTTAGAATATTTAGAATAGGATATTGAAAGGCTAGGATATTTAGAATATTTAGAATAGGATATTGAAAGGCTAGGATATTGTATATCATTCTAATACTTAGATAATCATTATGGATGTTTAAACATTTAAAGTAAGTAGTTTAAAATTTGTACATGTACTTATCAGAGAAATACAAAATAGAAGTGCTGTTATATTTTCAAGTTCATACACTTTCTATGTTATAAAATTTGTACATGTACTTATCAGAGAAATACAAAATAGAAGTGCTGATATAATTTCAAGATCATTCACTTTCTGTGTTATAAAATTACATAATCAGAGAAATACAAAATAGAAGTGCTGTTATATTTTCAAGTTCATACACTTTCTATGTTATAAAATTTGTACATGTACTTATCAGAGAAATACAAAATAGAAGTGCTGATATAATTTCAAGATCATTCACTTTCTATGTTATAAAATTACATAATCAGAGAAATACAAAATAGAAGTGCTGTTATATTTTCAAGTTCATACACTTTCTATATTATAAAATTTGTACATGTACTTATCAGAGAAATACAAAATAGAAGTGCTGTTATATTTTCAAGTTCATTCACTTTCTATGTTATAAAATTACATAAACAGAGAAATACAAAATAGAAGTGCTGTTATATTTTCAAGTTCATACACTTTCTATGTTATAAAATTACATAATCAGAGAAATACAAAATAGAAGTGCTAATATAATTTCAAGATCATTCACTTTCTATGTTATAAAATTACATAAACAGAGAAATACAAAATAGAAGTGCTGTTATATTTTCAAGTTCATACACTTTCTATGTTATAAAATTACTTAATCAGAGAAATACAAAATAGAAGTGCTGTTATATTTTCAAGTTCATTCACTTTCTATGTTATAAAATTACATAATCAGAGAAATACAAAATAGAAGTGCTGATATAATTTCATGTTCATTCACTTTCTATGTTATAAAATTACACATCATTGTCCATTATACAAGTAAACATTACGTATATATAGCTACACTTTTATAAAGTACACTAATGAATACTATTCGAGTTAATAGTAACATTACCATTTTCAATGACAGTCCATTAATTATTTTGTGGAAAGGACCATAACTTATAAAAATAATAATTCCCCGAGTTAGATTAAGGAAAGGAAAGGAAAGGAAGGAAAGGAAAGGAAAGGAAAGGAAAGGAAAAGAAACAAGACACAGTTCAGTTTCCAAAAAAAAATGCTAAATTTCAATATAGTGCCACAATATAGTTGGTATTTTGTTTTTCTGCAAATTTAAACCTTAACAATGATAGCATTACAAGCTATAATGTTGACAAATTCATGGCTGCCTTTCCCTTTCATAAAATGTCTTCAAATGATAGCATGGCAATAGCTTGGTGAAGCATGAATCGGAAATGGTTGTAATTTGATATGTGTAACTAAGCTGACAATAGTATTTCAGTATCTATTACTGTAATGACTGCCTCATGGGATGTGTTACATTAACTGTTAATATGTTAGGTAAACACAATGTCATATTACATTTTATCTGGCAGATTACCTGAGAATTTAGATGCATTAATTGGTAATTTGCTAATGACACAATAGATTATCTACATGTAAATGTAAACAAGGTGGAAGTAAGTTATCCATAGAATTCACAGATAATAAAATGAGTCATTAGCATCAAATGTACCGGTTTTAGAACATAACATGCCATCTAAATTTCTATTTTACTGTAAGACTTACGTACACATTTTGTATTGTTATTGTTTTTTATTAAAGAACTTGGTTTAATTTTTTTTTTTTTGGGGGGGGGGGGGGGGTGAAAATTAAATATCTGTTTTAAAAAATTAACTCTATTCCTTTGATTCAGTGAAAGCATATCTCTGTGTCCACACTTTCTGTGTCCACACTTTAAAAAATAGATAAAAGACCTTCAGATATTAAAGTATAAATTCTATAAACTAATTTTACCCCATAATTTTGAATGAATCAAAACTGTCCTGCAACGTGTATCATAAGTTTGTACTTATAGCAGTGACGTAGTTTGTGCAGAAAAATCTGGATTATATTGTAAAAATATTTAAATGTTTAGAAAAAGTTGAGGGTATATATTGTGTTTACCTGATACAGGTAGATAATACTTCGTGGTTCACATACCTAGGTATTGATTGACACAATCAATGGAAACAAACATGTCAGCTTTTCTTTACTATACTACAGGTAGGCAGTAAAATATCTATTTCATTAATTGTACCATTATTTTTCTCATTTATATTGTAAAGAAATTTATACACATTTATGATTATACCCATGAAAATATTTTGTCTAAAATTAGCAAACAGGATGTAATTTCTCGTACACCATTCATGTTCCTCAATGATCACCTGGGACTTGTATATATTTTTGTATTCATTGGTCCCTGTTAAATACAAATTACATTTATTGAATTGATGCAAAGTTTTTTTTATATTAGAATTATTTCAAACTGCAGGTTTATTCTTGCATTATATTTGAATGAGATTTTGTATATATTAGATATAAATACAAGGCATAATTAGGTTAGTGCATTCCTTAGACAGCTGAAGATTAGCAGGTCTGAATCTTTGATATATTAAGTTCTATTTACATTACCTACACCAATTAATCAAGCTTAGATTTTTTATTAAATCCCAAAGCTGTCTGTTGACTTTTTTTCTTTAATTTTATAATGTGATCATTGTCTCCTAAAGGTTTAAATAATACATGTGTTAGATTGCCACCCCGATGCATCAGTGTGATACAGAAAACACTTAAGGGAGGAAGTCTGAAACAAGTGTTACATGATTAACAACAGTGAATTATTTGGTGTAAAGACAGGAATAAAACAGAATATTTACAAGTAATCAGGGCATGCATATGGACCGAGAGAGGATGGATACATAGGAGGTTTAAAAATCATTTTAATTTAATTTTTCCTCTTCCTCGGATAGTGTTTTGTATTGAGATAGATACCTCTACCATTTTAAGACAACATATGTGGGCTAAACTGTTTTAATGATCAGTTAAAAAGAAATTCTTGATGTAACCCTGTAAGGGTCAATCTCTTTATTTTCATGCCATTACAAAGTCCAGAAATTGGGATTTTAACCTATAAAAAGCTGTTTACTACTAAACATTGTAACACACTGATTATAAACAAAATCATAACATAAAAGAAGTCATCGCTTAAGAACTCAGTAAATATTTGAAATGATAGTGTAATGAATTCCTTTTCTGATAAAAAAAAGAGAGAAATATCCTGTGTTTAATATTCTTTTAAAACTGATAAGATGTTAATAATTTTATCAATAAATCAGTAAAAGAACCTTACAATATCTGATATAACTGAAAATTCAATACCTCATAAAATTTAGATGAAGTTATGTTAGCTGGTCTTTTGAAAACCTTCTTCCTTCAGGCTTTATAGGGATCAATATTAGTGGGAATTAAGTTTCTAAGGAAAGTGCATAATTTATGAATTAAGATTATTTTCCCACAGATAATTGTAAAGGTTGTTATATATTTTATAGATCCTGCTATAGTATTCTTAACACTAAGGTTCTGATTGAATAGTGCATGGTGCCCCCTATTATACAATTTTGATTAGATATGTCATACATTGTACTAAATGTACAGCCTCTGTATTATATCTGAACGTTTTATGTTGCAATCAACAAACATTAGTCTTATTGTAGTATTTAGAATACTTGTTTGTGCATTTTATTGTTTTGAGGAGGAATGATAATTTTTTGTAAGATTTTTTGCCATAGAAATGTGATCACCAAATATTGTCTGATTGTTTCTTTTTCTACAATTTTCTTCCTTGGATATAGATGTTTTGAGTCTAGATAATGGGACCCTGGCTAATCAATTGGAAAAGACCTGTTTTCCCTTTAACAAATTTGAACAGCTACATTACATGTTTTTGTAATAGGAATAAATATATATTCTGATGGGGGAAGGAATAGAATTTGATTGAAAAAAGGAAAGGTTGATATCTATATGGCATATATTAGACTTGCTCCAAGTCCCCTTTATTTTGATTATAAGTACTAGTAATTTAAACTAATATGTTGACTGAAAACTTGTGTAGTGCTGGTATCCCAAGACACTGATTGCCCTCTGTGTCAGTGTAACTCTTAAAACACTTCTGGCTGTATGTATTTAGACAGTTAAACAGGAACATATATGATATGATGGACACTTATGTAGGTATATTTTCATTAAATGTAAGATTCACAATTCTAGGGGCCTCAATTTTTAATAGGGACAGGGGCGGATTTAGGCGGGGGCGTGGCAGGCGTGCGCCCCCCCCTAAAATTTGCAAAGCATGGGTTGTCTTCAACTTATTTAAGTATCAGAAGATACCATTCCATCTTTTTTAACATTCATTATATTATATTGTATATATAACAGTCAGTTTAACAGAATTAATGTGATTACTAATCAACTGACCTACGATTTATTTAAGTTCTTTAAATATTGTATACTCCAAAGGAAGGTGTCAAACGCGGAGCTGCGTTTGGTGACAAACATAATATATTTTTAGCAGTTAATTATTTCATTGTATTTGCGCTTTTTATTTTCAATTTCTTTGATAATCAAAGTTCCAACCAACTTTTTTTGTGGTGTACCTGTATTTCTTTATATCACAACTACCTGCAGCACATCTTTTAAGGTTACCCGATATTGCTATATAGATAATTTTACAAGTGATGGTGTCTTGATTGTAGATTGGTTTGCACAGGAACAGGAATCAAAATAAAAGGTTCGCATGATCTTCAGCTTCTGTTTTTGGGGCTGCAGCTTTATAATTAGCTTTATAAACTCATATGTACAATATGAATCCCTTAGTGCATTCATGAGTGAGGGGTGTTAGGAGATTGTTGTGGATTTCTCCAACTTGTAAGAGTAAATGTATGGGATAGTCTCAATGAATAGAAGCTCACAGATTTCTTGTTAATTATGGTAATTATAGATTGTTTTCAGATGTGGATTTCGTCGGTTTCAACTTGAAACGTAAATTTCTCGCTAATTTTACCACACAATATTTCGAGATATCTACATTGCACCCCCTTAAGAAGAATATTTCAATAATTTTACCTCAAAAAAATTTTCGACTCGCTCCGCTCGGCGAATAAAAACTTTGCGCCCCCCCTAACCTAAAATCCTGGATCCGCCCCTGAGGGAAATCATAATTATATTCAGATGACAGTACTAATCCAAACATAACTCTGTTAGCCTCTCTCCCTGTACAATGCTGTAATTAATTATTCGTTCATTGTGTGTTAATTTACGTTTTTTTGATTGAGTTAAGCCTTCTGATTGATATTTTATCATGTGTTCTTCTATGTTGTGATGTTACACTATTGTTTCAGAAAAAGGGAGACGGTTAGGTACCATTAGAACATTTAATTTCCCTGCAAATGATTAAACCTGTCCTAAGTCAGGAATCTGATGTACAGTAGTTGTCGTTTGTTTATGTAATTTATACGTGTTTCTCGTTTCTCGTTTTTTCGTTTTTTATATAGATTAGACTGTTGGTTTTCCTGTTTGAATGGTTTTACACTAGTAATTTTGGGGCCCTTTATAGCTTATTGTTCGGTGTGAGCCAAGGCTCCGTGTTGAAGGCCGTACTTTAACCTATAATGGTTTACTTTTATAAATTGTTATTTGAATGGAGAGTTGTCTCATTGGCACTCACTCCCCATCTACCTATATCTACACAGAAAAAATTGCAACTATGTTTTTCATATGATTTTTGAAAACATGTTTTTTCTCGTATGTTTTTGATATGTTTATTATATGTTAGAGAACACATGTCTTCATTTCGGACTTAAACAAATGTTTCCATAGCAGACCTTAAAACATATGTTTCCAAAGCTGACCTAAATTTATGTTTCCATAGAAAACCTTAAAACATATGTTTCAAAAGCTGACCTAAACATATGTTTCCATAGTGGACATAAACATGTGTTTCAATAGCACACTTAAACAAAAAATAATGTTTCCACATGTTTTCAAACATATGAAAAATATATTGAAGCATGTTGCAATTTTTCCTATGTACTGTGCTTTCCCTTGCAATTACCTCTTGGACTTTATGGAATCCAAAGCCTTAGAGGTAATGGCAATTTGAGAGCTTTGCTGGAGCTTTATGAAATGTATTGCCAATACTTTTTTTTAATAGAGAGTTGATTTTCCTTTTTTAGCTCACCTTTCCTAAAAGGAAATGTGAGCTTTTGCCATCACTTGGCGTCCGTCGTCGTCCGTCCGTCATCGTCGTCGTCGTCGTCGTAAACTATTTCAAAGATCTTCTCCTCTGAAACTACTGAACCAATTCAAACCAAACTTTATCTGATTGATTCCTAGGGTATCTAGAATAAAGTTTGTGTTTTAATTCCCATTTTATCAAAAAACATGGCCGCCATGGCTAAAAATAGAACATAGGGGTAAAATGCAGTTTTTGGCTTATAACTCAAAAACCAAAGCAATTAGAGCAAATCTGACAGGAGTAAAATTGTTTATTAGGTCAAGATCTAACTGCCCTGAAATTTTCAGATGAATCTGACAACCCGTTGTTAGGTTGCTGCCCCATAATTGGTAATTTTAAGGAAATTTTTGCTATTTTTGGTTATTTTCTTGAATATTATTATAGATAGAGATAAACTGTAAATAGAAAAAATGTTCAGCAAAGTAAGATTAACAAATAAGTCAACAGGTCCAAAATGGTCAGTTGACCCCTTTAGGAGTTATTGCCCTTTATAGTCAATTTTTAACCATTTTTCGTAAATCTTAGTTATCTTTTACAAAAATCTTCTCCTCTGAAACTACTGGGCCAAATTTAACCAAATATGGCCAAAATCATAATTAGGGTGTCTAGTTTAAAAATTATGTCCGGTGACCCGGCCAACCAACCAAGATGGCCGCCAAAGCTAAAAATAGAACATAGGGGTAAAATGCAGTTTTGGGCTTATAACTTAAAAACCAAAGCATTTAGAGCAAATCTGACAGTGGGAGAAACTGTTTATCAAGTCCAGATCTATCTCCTCTAAAATTTTCAGATGAATTGGACAACTGGTTGTTAGGTTGCTGCCCCTGAATTGGTAATTTTAAGGAAATTTTGCTGTTTTTGGTTATTATCTTTGTAAATTTTTACTAACATTTTCCACTGAAACTACTTGGCGAAGTTCATTATAGATAGAGATAATTGTAAGCAGCAAGAATGTTCAGTAAAGTAAGATGTACAAACACATCACCATCACCAAAACACAATTTTGTCATGAATCCATCTGCTTCCTTTGTTTAATATTCACATATACCAAGGTGAGCGACACAGGCTCTTTAGATGTTCTAGTTGTGTTTTTAGAACAACTAAGAAGGCATTTAACTGTCACCTATGCACCAAATATTTGTACATACACTGAAACTGCAGAATACTCTTTATAATAGATTGAAAAATAGGATTCAATTTATGATTTCTGGTCCCCTGCTTGAACAATTTGAAAGATGTCTTCCAGTGTTCCATCCATTTCCCAGAATCAATTTTGAGATTTTTTATGTAATACTTTATAAGCATCTTCATTCATTTGATGCCAGACTTTGATTACTTTATCTGAGCCAATAAATTGGAGAATAAAATGCATGTAAATGACTGTCAATTATAACAACAGATACATAATGGAGATCATGAAACCAGACTGTGGACAGTACATCTAAGATGTTGATTCATACATTACATCATATATTTCAAAGTGAAGAATCCTATGTGGGTTATTTGTTAAATGGCTGAAGATTGTATGCCACAATGAATTTATTCAAATTTTTTGTTGGTAAAAAATAATGGTACAACTTAAACAGATTTACATGTAGTTAGTATCAAATATCAAGGCATGTTGATTTGCACGTAGTGTTTAGAGAAGGAATTAAAATGTTGTTCGTTTCCTCTGAAATATAAGAGCAGTGCATCGCATTACACAAAATAAAGATTCTTAGGAAAAGCATGACTTAGTGCAATGTAATACAAAAATAAAACAAGGAAGAAATGTGACTGTGACATCTGAGTTGTATAGACGTAAAATAGCCATCTATGTATGATTGCTATTATTTCTGCTTTCATTTTGATATTTGTATTATATTTCTCCTTAATTAAATTTAGAGTTTAGATGAAAGCTGAACTAAGAAACAGGTTGTCATGAACAAAACATGTCAATTTTAACAAAGCTTTTGTATGACTTATGTATCAGTAGTCAAAGGAAAGAATAAAGATCAAGAGATTTGATATATAAATGGGACAAAAAACACTTGAAAGTTGTTAGTAAATTCTATGGTTTTGTTCTATAGAAATTGGATGTTATCTTCAATGTCAATCTTGCAGTAGTTACAGTAAATGTCTGTAATGTTTGCTGAATTTACACCAAAATAATGAGCAAAAGGTTCATGTTTCAGCAAAACTTAAAAATACATTAGCAAGTTATAATTATTTATTTGGACATATATTAACCAAGACTGTCTCCCTCTGTATGGTATGTTTTAGTCAAAAGCCATGTCCCTCTGTTGTCACTATCCAGGGGCAGATCCAGCCAATTACAAAAGGGGTATTACCTACCCAGGATAAGGGGGGGAGGGGGGAGAGGTTTCCCCATTCAAATACATTGATCGTCCCAAAAAAAAAGGTTGGTTCCAACCCCCTGAATCCCCCCGCCTGCTCCCCTTTTTAGATCTGTCACTCCTATCAAAGTTTTCTTTGACCAATTTTTTTTGTCAAATGTCATCTAACCTTAAAACTGCCACTAATCTTAACTTATACCTCAGCTGTTACTACTCCATTTATATATGTAATAATGGCCATAAAAATTATATTTAAAGAGATTGATGTCTTAAAGTAATTCTAATGGGAATCAAATAATCATAAATATGTACAAATGTTTCAGACTTGTTATTAAATCTGTAAATCATATAGTTGTCATGGGGTTTTGTTATAATAGATTTAAGATTTCTTTCTGTATTTAAAGGAATTAAAACTGGGGGTGTTTTCAGTATTCCATTTGGTGGCAATCCATTATTTTGTATATACCTAAACTGTTTATTGTTTCTTTATGTTGTTATGGTTTTATTTTGAGTTGTTATCTAATTTTTTTCCCCATAAATTTCTTATTCATCATGCTAAATATAGGTCTAACAACTGTTTTACTATCTAATACTTGTACATGATATTCTTATTGCATGATAAAGTGATGTGAAAATTTTATATTCATGAGTTACTATCTAATTTTGTGAAAATTATATACTTTGTGTTCAACTGATTTTTTTATTTTTTTTTATTGATACACATTAATGTAAATGTTCAACAAATAGAATTGCTTTCATTTGAATTAGACCTTACTTTTAGGTTCTATCAAGACATTATGTGTTTATTTGAAAATTTCAGTTTTTTTCACTGTGCATACAAACATCTAACCTTTATATACTTATTTGTATATTTGCCTATAATATATCATTTTGATAGAAAATTCGTATTGTTAGATTTCATATGACAATTGTAAAACAACAAGTCTTCCCCATTACTCCCAATCAGGAAAACAAACCTAGTTCAATTGAAAATTATGACCCAAATAACATGCTACAATGTTAGTTTGCTAACGCATGATAGCAGTACAGAAAAGATTTTTAGGAAATCCCAGTGCTTAGTTTATATGTATTCTATAAAGTTTTTTATTGTATAGCAATATAATATTTCCCACAGAAAGTAACCAAAAGTTAGCGTGCAATAAATTCTAATATTGCACTAGTGCAATAAGTCTTCAAAATTCATGACGTCATGAACGACAAAACCTTAGTTTAAACCAATTTCTACTTTTAAATATTATATTGCTATACAATAAATGGGTTGTTGCATGAATATTGGGGAATATTCATGCAATAACCCTATAATATTGCAATTAGTGCAATAAATCTTCAAAATTCATGACATCATCAACGATAAAATCTTAGTTTAAACAAATTTTTACTTTCAAATATTATATTGCTATACAATAAAAGGGTTATTGCATGAATATTGGGGAATATTGTCCCTCGTAGAACATATATTGCACTCGCAAGCTCGTGCAATATAAAGTTCTACTCGGGACAATATTCCCCAATATTCATGCAATAACCCTATAATGTCAGAATTTCAATGCAATGAAATGTTGCTAATGAAACCATTTTCCGCCAGATACCAAACACCACGGTGTAAACATCTAAAAACTGTGTAACTTTTGGTATCTAGGATGGGAAAGTAACTATGATGAAGAAGAAGATTAATCTTTCATTTTGTTGTGTGCAGGTAAAATTTGCTATTGAAAGACAGACTTCCATTATCTTTATGTTAGTTGTTGTTAAATTATCAAAATTTCTTATTTCTACTTTCAGTTTCACCAGCATTATGACATTATAATAACCACAACGTACATTATTCCAAGGTGCTAAATTAAGACAATGGCTAGTTTCTTCCGTCGAAAGAAAGGACTTATATTCAAATTTGTGATAGGTGTACCAATATTATGGTTTGCTACAGTTTTACTTATGACATATCAGGGATCTTGGTCTCAAGACAATCGTGTTGACACTGAGAAACGGAACAATGAACCAGTTATAAACGCTCAGCATGTGCCTGTGAACCGCCATGATGATTTTAGAGGGCATGATCAGAGCATTCACCAGGAGGAGCAGCAAAGACTTGCAAGAAAAATGGAGCAAGAAAAATTAATTAAAGAACGAGAAGAGAGAGAGAGAAGGAATATTGAATTAATGGAAAAACAAAAAGTGGAAGAAATTAAAAATAATCCAGTTTTGAAATTTCGTTCAGGAGAAAGTGAAGTAGAGAGAGTCAAAGTTGACCCAAATGCTCCAGGTGGGTTATCATAAAAAGTCTCTAAATATGGTTCTAATTCTTACAACTCCCTCCCAGGGGAACATATAGTTAACCTCAAATCTATCCATCTTAAGATTTATCTGTGCATTTGTCAGTCAATAGTTCTATCCTAAACAATTGGTTTCTTGATGATAAGTTTGCGTTGAGCATCTTTTCACTTTGGCATTTGTTCTGTACAAGGACCATCTGTTGACATTTTACTTGTAATACTACATACATGTACAGAAGTTTTATTGTTCCTTTTTTATATAGAAAGAAATGGTTAGTCAATGATTTTATCTATTCCGACAGGTTTTCTTTCATAGTTGGATACAAGTTATTGATTGGGATATCAAGATGAATACACCAGTTTCACATTTAACTGCGCATGTCTAATCTAATTAGCAAAACTATGAAATCACGCGATAATTCTCGAGAGTTTATCAACTGGGGGCTAACTGTTGTAAGCAGTGACCATTAAGACTTGGAAAAACAAGCATCTGATTGAGTTTTTGCGTTTACATTAATTTCTAACAACATGAGCATCATTTGAATCAAAATGTAAAATTTATATTGACCAGACAACTTTAATTATTAACAATTGACACATTAAAAGATTTTAAAACGGACTACTGCTGTGTTGTTTATTGCAGTAAAATACGATCTGAAATGCCGCCTGGCTTTATATTAATTGTACCTTTAAATGTCACGAATTCACGCTGAGATCGTTCACCAAACGGGAAGAATAAATTAGATAAATAAGCGGGGCTCACTTCATATACATAGTAGTAGGTCATAAATTAAGAAGGCAATTAAGATAAATTAACACCTTGGCCATGTGGAATCCTCGTTTCACCTTGTATAATCTCACCAGGTGAAAACTGATAAAAACGTACCCTTTTCTGCATATACAGTTACTGAAAAAGGGCGACCATTTGATAATTTATTCAACTTTTGTACACAATTATTTCCTGTATTTTGTGTTGCAGATCATTCTTTTCCATCCTGCCTAGGTCATAATTATTTATTAGGAAATTAGTCTAAGAATATTATTTTTCTACACCCCCCTCCCCCTCCTGAAAATCAATTGGTCATCCCTTAATACAAATGTTTGAAATGTTAACCCTGGTACCTTATTAACACTGAGATATCATGGCCAGTGTGGTTAATGCCACTGGGAATATTTTAATAATTTAGGAGGGGATCATGCAGCATTTGATCTTAATTTAAGGCATATATCACTCGTTGTAAATACAGGATATTCAATTACTTTTAATGTCACGAAAAATGATAAAGTTGACAATATGTAGAAAATTACTCGCCTCGCTGGCACTGAACCTCTGCTAAGACGAAATCGATCATGAACATAGCTTAGAAATTAAAATGATATTGAATGCATTGTATTATAGTCTGATCTTTGAAAATTGAAGATGAACCTGTATTTCTGATACGTATTTTAAAACTGCCTTATATCTCGCTTCATTTATATCATGGCCGTCTAAAACATCATTGACACAGAAATATTTGAAACAAATGTACATACAAATAAGCAGATGTGGTATGAGTGCCAATGATTGCCAATGAATGCCAATAAATGCCTCTGATCGCCTCTGTTTAATCCATACAAAATGCTTCATATTTTCACAGCGTATAGCTTGAAAACAAACTCGGTGACCTATCATTGTGTTTTTCATATTGTTAGCACATCACAATAATTATGTACTACATCTTTGACAATCTTGAGTATGTAAGGAAAAATTCTATCAATTTTCGTTAAACATTATATATCATACTCCGATACTACCATTATTGGAAATTTCGATTATTTAGTAGTGCCGGTATCTTGTCCTTGTATCCATAAAATTTCACGCAAAAGTCACCATAACAGTAACCTGTATATTTTTTAAAGAAAATTAAAAGTTCGAGTCTATGATACTAAACCTATATGTAGGTCGTAACCCTTTACAGTCCTCTACATGCATGTGAAGAAATGTAAAAATTTAAGAAAAACTGGAACAGAACTGAAATTAAATGAATTTCTGATGTTTAGGCTGTTTTCTCTTTATCAAAATATTTTTCTCTTTTCACGAAAAATCAAACTCACATACAGCAATGTACATAGCGCAGTAATTATAAGCAAAAGAAAGCAATTACAAGATTATACAAGATTATACTGTGTTAAAACCATTTTACTCATAAACACAACTGTTATGAACTCTTTACAGCAACAAGATGACTTATTTTCTCGTTTGAATTGTTTTGTGTCGAGACCATTTAGAGAGTACTATTCGGTATAGATTTTCTCATTGTCGAGGGCTGTATGGTGACATATGGTTGCTTTCATCTGTCATTTGCTTCTGGTGGATAGTTGTCTCGTTTGCAATCATACCACATCTTTTTATTTTGAATTTATGTTATTCTCTGTATACATGGTATAGACGGTAAAACTATTTATTCTAAATATATAAAATAAACGATTATTAATATCTTCAAAATAAATAATCTCCAGCATACATCACGAGAGACAGAGATGTTGTTTAACAATCGGTTGATTTATTATTGTGTTGCTAAATATCAGTAGCCCCCTGTCACGTATGATATCGTTAATTGTCGCAAGATTTAAACTCAAACGCGCATAAGATTTCGAGATCGGCGTTGATAAGTATCTTATGTGAAACTGGTCTATTGTTTTTATCAAAGTATATGCCAGATGCTACATTTTTTTTCATGATAAAATGTAACAGAAGATACAAAATAGAAATATCAAAGTTCAAGAAATAGAAATGTCAGAGGAAAGAAAAAAGCTTTTACTTCCTCAATCAATAGGTGATTTGTATTGCCAGGTAGAAATGGTCTTGATCTATAAAGTGTAAAATGTAACATCAATAGGGTAGTTATCCAGGGTTTCAATCTACAAGATTTGCCAATAATATCACTTCAAAGTGCATTTCTTTTATACTATCGTGTAATTATACAGATTCAATTATTTGATAGTAAATGCAAGATACTCTTTTATTCTCACAAAAGAAACTAATCAATACAATTAATTGTAGTTGTATTAGGATCAAATGTCATATTTTTATAAAGTTCGGATTTTATTAAGATAGATACCTTTTATTTTCGTGGAGTGTAAAATTTCGCTTATTTTCGCGGATAGAACAAAATTGGTAAAATAAATTCCGCCAATTTAAAAGTGCACATGCAAAGGTATTGATATAAGTTTTGAAATCGCCAATATGATAACCGCCAAAATATTTCATTTACCTTATTCTATGAAATTCATGAAATTTTACACCAGCGAAAATAACCCGCTATACCGTAGTAATTTGAAATTTTAGTCAAAACTAAGGTTTAATTAAAAGTTCTTCTATTGATTTTCTTTACCCACCTGTCAATCACAATTCCATGTCTTCTTGAATTACTCAGCCACATAAGGGTAGAATATTGCAAAGCTATTTGGATATTTAAATCTTTAGTTTTTCTACTATCCCATGTTATTTTCTCATTAAGGATACCTCATGTTGTTTATAGCTGTTCAATATTGCATCATAAAACATGACATTGATTAAAGCTGTTTAATTGTTCATGAAATATACATTTAGTATGGATTTATTCAGCAATATTGCATTGTCCAATACCATTGTCATTATCTAGTGATGTTAAAATTTAAACATTCATGAATTGTAAATTGTAAAAACTGTTGGAAGGAATATTTATTGAGAATGTTTAGGAAAAATCCTTGTGTGATAGATGCAGTAAATGTCATAAATGTCCACTTTCAGACACTTAAACATGTTAAAGTTGCACATCTTTATCTGTTGGAATATTTATTACAATTTTTTCATTTATAAAACTTACAATGAATATAATGATTAGATGTGCAAAGATTTTATAAGTCTTAAAAAATTTTTTTAGCGAGAGGTGTCACATAAACAAACTCTGTATAACTTGTACACTAAAGTTTTTCTTAACAGTTACAAATCTCGTAACCTTTGTAACCTTGTCCTCAAAATCAGCATTATTTAAATCAGTAGTCCACAATTCCATCAATAAAGTACAATGTTTTAAAGCTCATATATAAACTTATATGTTAACTTATTATTGTGCAGTGTTTTAAGCGACCAACAGCAAATGCCACTTACTGAAAGTCACAAATGATGGCCATAATATATCATGAAACAATTACCATATTCAATGTACCATGAAAAAGTGAATTATAGTTTTAACAAAGAATTAATTTTAAATGAGAAAAGTCTAAATTGATAAGTTTTACATTGGATTTAAAGAATCAAGAATAATGTTTGATTAGAAATTATCGCTCGCTGTTGGAAGTTCAGTTTCAGTACTACCGTATTCTTGCTTGTCATGAGCAGATATTTCAGGGTTTTCTTTACTTGTAAATGTCAAGCTCTCAAATGTTTCACATTATCATCGGTTCCAAAAGTTAATGGACAGCATTCACATATATTTAGAATAGTTCAAAGAATATTAGTTTACAGAATTTTAAAATGTTAAATTAATGTTGAAATTTTGTTTGATTGATCAGGAGAACAAGGAAAGGCAGTGGATATAGATAAAGATAAACTAAGTCCTGAGGAAAGGAAGAAGTATGACGACGGATGGCAGAGAAATGCCTTCAATGAATACGCCAGTAATATGATCTCATTACATAGGAGTCTGCCGGATGTCAGAGATGAAGAGTAGGTCCTATTTCTATTGAATATAAAAAAGAAGATGTGGTATGATTGCCAATGAGACAACTCTCCACAAGAGACCAAATGACACAGAAATTAACAACTATAGGTCACTATACAGCCTTCAACAATGAGCAAAGCCCATACCGCATAGTCAGATATAAAAGTATATATATATTGAAGTCTACCCTATGTTTGTGATAAGTGAAAGGATTACTCATTGTCTTTGTGTTTAAAAGTCCAAAGTACAGTAAATTCAGAAATGTTTTTAATTTTTTTTTATTATTTGCAAATATTGATGCAGACCTAAGGACTCAAGATATGACCCCTTAACTTTTAGACCTAGGACTGATGAGACTTGTCTTTAAAGTTTACATGCCTAAGGGCTCAATATATAATCCTTACACTGTTTTGACTGAACAACTGATGAGGAAAGCCCTTTTACTATACACACATACAAAAAGGGGTGAAAATATGGCCCCTTAACTTTTTATATCTAAGAACTGATGAGGCTGGTCCTCAAACTATTAACACCTAGGAATGGACGAGAATGGTTCATAAACTGTACTTAAGACTTAGACCATGGTTCATTAACTGTTCTGTCCAAAGAACTGAAGAATTGGTCCTTAAACTATACATTCTTAAGGACTAGGTATGACATGGTATTGAGCTTACTGGCGACCAGTTAGAGGAGCCAGAAAACAGGTATTTTTGACCATCAAATCACCAATTGATGCCATCAGAGCTTAAAATACAATATTGTTATCTCCATTCTAATGAAACTGACATAAAACAACATTGAAACATGCATTTAAAATCTGTCATATGTCGTCTTAACTTGAGCAAATTGTTTTCATAGCATCAAATGTCAATTAATGCAGTGAAAATTAGTGACATTATCCAATCAAAATGAACGTTACAAACGATGTTGCATTAGAATGATTTATACACACACAGCAACTGATACTAGTCGGTAAGTCCCTTTATTTTCCAGAATTGGTGACCAATGACATAGTTCTTAAAATTTTCATTATAACTAGCATTAGGACTACAAACAAAGATTTAATTTGATTATATTATTGAGTTCTACATTATGATTTTATGCAACATTTTGTTTTTCATTTCAGATGTAAGACCCAGAAATACCGAGATAATTTACCAGACACGAGTGTTGTTGTATGCTTCCACAATGAGGCTTGGAGTGTTCTTTTAAGAACTGTTCACAGTATTATAGACAGATCACCGCCACATTTGTTAAAGGAGGTCATCTTAGTGGATGATTTCTCAGATATGGGTAATTATGTGTTCACATTGTGAAGTGATTCTTATTTTTTTTTGCCTTGTTTTTGATCAATCCAATTTTTAAGTTATTTTGAATTTTACAATACAGATCCAAAAAGAAAAACGTGAAAAAAGATTATCTCTTTGTTTAATATAATATTTTTAGAATGCTTAAGAATTATTATCTTTAATAAGATTTACAGAGCTAATTAAGTTTCTCCAGTCAGGTTAAATCTTATTGTTCTTTGATTTAGAATATGACTTTAAGAATTTCATTGTTTTTTATATGCTGTATCCTGTTTGCTAGGTGAAAGTTACAATATGTCAGACTGAGACTTTGGGCAGAATTTTGCCTAGTTCAGACTTTCAATATTATCAAATGTTCATTTAATTCCTGTTTGCCATTGCTAGTAAATCATTTTCAATGTTCATTTACTTCCTGTTTGCCATTGCTAGTAAATCATTTTCAATGTTCATTTAATTCCTGTTTGCCATTGCTAGTAAATCATTTTCAATGTTCATTTAATTCCTGTTTGCCATTGCTAGTAAATCATTTTCAATGTACATTTAATTCCTGTTTGCCATTGCTAGTAAATCATTTTCAATGTTCATTTAATTCCTGTTTGCCATTGCTAGTAAATCATTTAATTCCTGTTTGCCATTGCTAGTAAATCATTTTCCTGTTTGCCGTTGCTAGTAAATCATTTTCAATGTACATTTAATTCCTGTTTGCCATTGCTAGTAAATCATTTTCAATGTTCATTTAATTCCTGTTTGCCATTGCTAGTAAATCATTTTCAATGTACATTTAATTCCTGTTTGCCATTGCTAGTAAATCATTTTCAATGTACATTTAATTCCTGTTTGCCATTGCTAGTAAATCATTTTCAATGTACATTTAATTCCTGTTTGCCATTGCTAGTAAATCATTTTCAATGTTCATTTAATTCCTGTTTGCCATTGCTAGTAAATCATTTTCAATGTTAATTCCTGTTTGCCATTGCTAGTAAATCATTCCTGTTTGCCATTGCTAGTAAATCATTCCTGTTTGCCATTGCTAGTAAATCATTTTCAATGCCATATTTTCAGCATGAATCACATTGTTCATGTTGAATCCAATTAAAATTTTCTTACAGATCATTTAAAGAAGCCTTTAGAAGATTATGCAGCCAAACTTAAGAAAGTGAAGGTAGTACGCACTAAACAACGTGAAGGATTGATACGAGCTCGTTTATTAGGTTACTCAGCATCTACAGGAACTGTGCTCACATATCTAGACTCCCATTGTGAATGTGCTGAAGGTATGATTGGCAATTATATGTGTAGTAAATTATTAGTCATTGTCTCTCTTTCACATTATGATAAAAATTTGTCAAAATTATATAACATTAGTGTTAGATAGTGATTACAGTCAGATGATTTTTATGCCCCACCTACGATAGTAGAGGGGCATTATGTTTTCTGGTCTGTGGCTCCGTTCGTCCGTCTGTGCGTCCATTCGTCCGTCCGTCCGTCTGTCCGTCTGTGTGTCCGTTCAGGTTAAAGTTTTTGGTCAAGGTAGTTTTTGATGAAGCTGAAGTCCAATCAACTTGAAACTTAGTAGACTTGTTGCTTATGGTATGATCTTTCTAATTTTAAAGCCAAATTAGACTTTTGACCCCAATTTCACGGTCCACTGAACATATAAAATGAAAGTGGGAGTTTCAGGTTAAAGTTTTTGGTCAAGGTAGTTTTTGGTGAAGCTGAAGTCCAATCAACTTGAAACTTAGTAAACTTGTTGCTTATGATATAATCTTTTTAATTATGAAGCCAAATTAGACTTTTGACCCCAATTTCACGGTCCACTAAACATAGAAAATGAAAGTGGGAGTTTCAGGTTAAAGTTTTTGGTCAAGGTAGTTTTTGATAAAATTGAAGTCCAATCAACTTGAAACTTAGTACATATGTTCCCTATAGTATAATCTTTCTAATTTTAATACCAAATTAGATTAATTCCCAATTTCACGGTCCATGAAACAGGGAAAAGAATAGTGCGAGTGGGGCATCCGTGTACTTTGGACACATTCTTGTTTTAACTTTTTTTGGTTGGGGATGGTATTTAAAATGACTTTCCTGGTGGTGAACATTACATTGTTGGTGTAAAGGATGTTTCCCAGTCTCCTTTGGTCCAAGAATCTGAATTTACATGTAGTATTTAAATCAAGCTTTTATACCTGCTGTTTTTTTTGTAAAGTCCTGAAAAATGACAGAAAATGTAGAATATCTTTTCAGTTATATTTGTGCTAAATAATTTCTCTCATGAAACAACTGCTCTAACATGTTCTCAAATTAACATTATTATAAAAGTATGCAATAAAAAATGGAATATTCTGTAAAATCTTCCATATTTAATCAAAAGACTTTAAAAAATGTAATTTATAATTATATTCATTACCAAGGACATACTCAAAATTCTTTGTTGCTTATTCTCTACGACTTATTTCTAGAATTATGACCTGCATTGATTTATTAGATTGATTAAGTGTTAAATAAAGTTTAATAGTTGAACGATGATAAATTTTCATCTAATGAAATTTATCGAAACGTTTTAAAAATTGTGTGCATGCTCTCTGATTTCATTGAAAAATCTAAATTTCTGCTTTGTGCTTTCCTTGGAAAACTATAAGTGGACAATTAACCTTGATTTTAGACATCCTTATGCTTTATTATGGTGGTCCTTTTTAGGCTGGCTTGAACCTTTATTAGACAGGATAGCAGAAAATAAATCTATAGTAGTTTGTCCTGTTATTGATGTTATTGAAGATTCTTCCTTCAAATTTCAATATGGCAGTGCTAAAAGTACAAGTGTTGGAGGCTTTGATTGGAATTTACAATTCAACTGGCACGCCATCCCAGAACACGAACGTGAAAGGCGTCATTATAAGGATTATGCCCCTGTCAGGTACATGGTTACATGTCATGTTGTATGTCGATAGCCGATGCAGTATATGATATTTTTGTCCAACTTTTAGTTTATATAACTACTTTATACCATAATTTAATAGCATGCAATTTTAAGCTTATAGTTAAAATCAGCATAATGTATTTTATTTTTCTACTTTATTTTTTTGAATTATCCGTTTGTGGTCATGTACTGTTGAAGTTATTTTGCTTGAATAGTTAATTATACAGATGGCATGTAATTTCTCTGCACACTAATAATCAGATATCTTGCATTTCTTTATCGGAAGATATCAACAATATTCAGGTTAGGTCACTACAAGGGTTAACATAAGTGATTTTCAGATCGTTTGAATACCTGTCCTTTTCTATGGTAAAACTTTTATAACATGCACACATGCTGTTTACAGCGAGTAAGTATAGAATTGATTTAAGTTGACAAAATTTGTGTGTACAGAATTAAACAATTAATACAATCTTCATGTGTGAAAAAATAAGTTTAATACTTCTTTAAAACACCTAACTTGTAATATCTAAGACCTATGTATTACTAATACACTGCACACAGACAGGTTTGGAGCTCCAATGATAGTCATTATATGTAGTAGTAGTGGTCAGAATTTATTTTAGAGGAATAATTTATTAATTAGATAAATATTAACATTAAATTGTCTTACTGAGCTAAGGTAAGTTTGATTAAAGGTATACAATGGTTATACTACAATACTGACAGAATTAGTTTATGGAGAAAAGCATGTTTGTCTATAGGCTGGTTGGAACCATTGCTGGATAGAATCAGTGAAGGGAAGCATCATGTCGTCACTCCAATCATAGATAACATTGGGGATGACAACCTCCAATATGTCTGGTTCAACGCGGAACAAATGCATGTCGGAAGATTTACTTGGGATCTTACTTTTGATTGGATGCCAATTCCTGATGATAGTAATCAGAAACGAGATTCTAAAATATCTCCAGTATGGTTAGTTAGTAGGCTACCCTTCTCTCTCTATCTCTCTTGCTCACAGAGTTCAGATAAACCCAGCTAGCAGCAGCACTGCAATTGTTTATACCAGCTGAATCATTTAGGATGCCAGAATAAACTTAGAAGATTTACTATCCATTTCCTTTTTTTTTTTATAGAAATTTGGGAAAAGGCTGTTTTTAGTTTTTCTTTTTATGTAGAAGTCTTATGATAAGATTTCTATTGCTCCATTTGGGATAACAATTCAGGGTTTTTCAATTGAACTTCTTTTATCTTGAAGAGTGATTAAATCTCTTGTTTTGGGATTGTGTGTTTAAACAAAGTATTTATAATTTTATAGGATGGTTAGAACCAATGCTTTCACGTATAGCTGAAGACAAACATCATGTTGTAACTCCTGTTATAGAAAATATTCAAGAAGATAATTTCAAGATTCAAATGTCTAAACATAAGGATATTCAAGTAGGCCACTTTAAATGGGACATGACGTTTAGTTGGATGTTAGTTCCAACTTATATTAGAAAGAATCTGACATCAAAAGCAATGCCCATAAGGTTTGTTGTGGGCTGAGGTTCAAATTTGGAAATGTATGCATTCTTTTATACAGCATGTGACTTTTTATAGGAATACAGTTATTAATAATAAAGCTTATTGGTTTTAAAGTTAATTTCAAAGCAACTAAATTGGCTGCTATTTTGGTGTAAGGGTATTTAGTTTTAATTTGATACCTTAAATTATGTCAGGATAATGTACTAGGTCTGTGATTGTCTTATGTCATACCTTAAATTATGTCAGGATAATGTACTAGGTCTGTGATTGTCTTATGTCATACCTTAAATTATGTCAGGATAATGTACTAGGTCTGTGATTGTCTTATGTCATACCTTAAATTATGTCAGGATAATGTACTAGGTCTGTGATTGTCTTATGTCATACCTTAAATTATGTCAGGATAATGTACTAGGTCTGTGATTGTCTTATGTCATACCTTAAATCAGCATTTAATTATGTCAGGATAATGTACTAGGTCTGTGATTGTCTTATTTCATACCATGGTTTCTTAAGATATTGATAATTTATCTTACAGGTTGTCAATATAGTCCTCTGGCATTTGTATATCTTGTGCAAAGGTCGGCTACCCCCAAAAAAATTGATAGCAATCTTATTTTCAATTCAATAAAACTTCCTCTAGATTAAGTACAATGTTCATATTTTTTGTTATAGATTTTTTGGACTTTTTTGTGATTACAAAGGAAGTTGGTCTTTTATGCATTCATTGAACAGTTGTTTTAAATGAATTGATAATTTGATTAAATGGATGGCACCTTCTTGTCAACACTTCTGTTAATATAGACCATGCAATTTCCCATAGGAACCTATTTTAAGGATAAAATTGTGCCACTTTTACTGTGAAGTTTGGTACTAAAAAAAATATATCTTAAAATGGAAAGTTCAGATGCACTACTATTTTTCAAAGGTAAAAAAAAATAGGGCTATGCTGCACATTTTCAACATTTATATGCCTTGAACTTGGAAGAGTTTTAACTTACACTAAAACTCTTTAATAAATTTTGATAATTTGAAAAATGAATAAAATTGAAATAAAATCTTGTACACATGTATTAGATTTATATATTCCAATATATGATATCTGTAAGGTACTTCTGTTGGATACTAATTATTACCAGAATGCATATAAGCTTGCTTTTTGTCTGCATGTTAATTTGAGGAAATAATTGCTGATAACTTTTTTAGAATATTTTTTCAGAGATAATTATTTTATTTTAAGAAACAATATTTGGCAATTATAATTTTTTTGTATTTGAATTTGAAATATGTCAAGTGAGCAATTACCATAGACAGGATATGTAAAATCTGTTTGTCATAAGTATAAATGTAATCTTACAGTACTGTTACCCAGCATCAATTTACAGGTTTATAAATAATAAACTCAAACAGGTTAACCTTCACCAGAGGTTTAAGCCTTCAACAGAGGTTAGCTCCTTGCACAGTTACTCTTAAGCTTGGGTGGTCAATTGGGGGAAACAGGTATAGTGTTTAAATACATTAAACTTTTGACAGGTTGGCTTGAACCCTTACTCTCCCGTATCCACGAAGACAAACGGCACGTGGTCACTCCAGTCATTGAGTCTATACTTGATGATACTTTACGTTTTGACTTTACCAAGCATAAAGATATACAAGTAGGCCGATTCGATTGGAATATGGTTTTTAATTGGATGCCTGTTGCAGAAAGTGTTAAAAAGAAATTAATAAACAAGGCCACTCCGATCAGGTTTGTTTTGGCTGTAGCATACTCAACCTTTAGTTATGTAGTCTTTGTAACACGACATATCTTTTCTAAATTTCTGCCTATTAATGGAGTTTTTGCACATATATAACAAACATCAACAAAGTCCCAGTAATATTATCTTTGGTTGATTCTAGGATGGCTTGAACCCCTGTTATCTAGGATCGCCGAAGACTTTCATCACGTTGTGTATCCCCAGATTCCTCAAATATCTGCTGAAACATTAGCATTTAAAGCCTTTGCTGCTAAAGATATTCAAGTTGGAAAATTTGATTGGAACTTAATATTCAGGTGGATGGTTCCCCCAGAGTCTGTACAAAAAAATCGGATTAAACAAATTGATCCAGTTTGGTTAGTGATGCTTGCTTTGTAGTCCAATTTCACTTTAGACTTTAGAGCTACTGTTTACACTTTTGAATTTAGGCTAGGTTTTTTGAAGTTTCAATAGCAAGACTTTTTAAACTTTTGAAAGAATGTCCTTCGTATCTCATCTAGTAAAAAAAAACAGTGTAGGTAATTGTTTTTACTTTGAATTCATTGTCCTACAGTAATTGGTTTCTTTTCAATCATCCCTTGTGGAATATGGGTGTCAAATCTGATGCCCTAACTTTTTGAGGGGTCCTTAGGTAACAAAGTATCTACCTTACCAAACATACATTTACTGTCAGTGGTAATAAAAATTTCCCGTCCTTCATTATATAGGTACCCACTTCCCATATTATAACTCCTTTATTTATTATCAAAATTGTTTTATTTCAGTCTTAATATGCATGAAATATTTGCCACTGAACATTAAATAAAGCTTGAATTCTATTTTGGCACACAAGTTTTAACCAACTGATTATCAATCTTGGAAAGTCTGTTATCTTAGAAATGGCTTGATCAGTTCTGATAAAACTTCTGTGTTAACTTCCTTTAAAATTAAACCTCCTGACCACATCCATTTGTTAATATGTTCATCATGGTCCCGTAAAGACAATTGGAATAAGTATTAGGGCATGAATCTTGGATACATTATTTAAAAATATGTCTAGACAGACGTATTAAATTTCCAATATAGATGATTTGATCTTTTAATGGTTTTAGGTCTACTTTTTGTCAGTAGACTAAATTTGTCATGACCGACATGACATTTGACTGAAACTCATATGTGTATGATATCACTCATATGTGTTTGGTATCACTCATATAACTAGGTGACGAGTACTCTTAGGAGCCTCTTATTTCTGGAACTATTCTTGATAAATCTAAGTCTCATCATCTGTTGTTAAAATGGTGGTTGTTAAAACTGAAGAGAACCATGCATTTCATGCTCAGGAGTTTTGAAACATGTAAATTATCACAAGATTAATTTTTAAAACAATTTTTTATGTAGGTTGGTTAGAACCGCTGTTGAGTAGAATAGCTGAAGACAAGCGCCATGTTGTTTACCCTCAGATTCCACAAATTTCTGACGAGACTTTAAAATTTATTGCACATAAGGCTAAAGATATACAGATAGGGAAATTTGACTGGAACCTTATATTCAAATGGATGGTTCCCCCAGAGTCTATACAAAAAAATCGGATTAAACAAATTGATCCAGTTTAGTTAGTGAGGCTTGCTTTGTAGACAAATTTCACTTTAGACTTTAGAGCTACTGTTTACAGTCTTGATTTAGGCTAGGTTTTTTGAAGTTTCAATAGCAAGACTTTTTAAACTTTTGAAAAAGGTTAACTACATTTTGAAAAATGTCCTTCGTATCTCATCTAGTAAAAAAACTCAGTGCAGGTAATTGTACTCACTTTGAATTCATTGTCCTACAGTAATCGGTTTCTTTTCAATCATCCCTTGTGGAATATGGGTGTCAAATCTGATGCCCTAACTTTTTGAGGGGTCCTTAGGTGACAAAGTATCTACCTTACCAAACATACATTTACTGGCAGTGGCAATACAAATTTCCTGTCCATCATGCATATATAGGCACCCACTTCCCATATTTTATTTAATATTTATTATCAAATTTGTTTTTTTTTTTCAATCTGAATATACATGAAAAATTGGCCACTGGACATTAAGCATAACTTGAATTCTATTTTGGCAAACAAGTTTTAACCAACTGACAATCTTGGATAGTCTACTATTTTAGAAATGACTTGATCAGTTAAATAAAACATCAGTGTTTCTTATAAAATTAATTCCCCTGACCACACAGATTTATTAATATGTTCACCCATGTCTTAATTTGTTTGTCCTGTAAAGACAATTAGAATTAGCTTTAGGGCATGAATCTTGGATACATTATTTGAAAATGTGTCAAGACAGATGTATTGAGTTTCCAAGATAGCATCAATTTAGATGATTTGATCTTTTAATGGTTTTAGGTCTACTTTTTGTCTGTAGACTATGTGACATTCAAATATGTTTGGTATCAGTCATATAACTAGGTGAAGAGTACTCCCTCTTCCGATCCTCTTATTTCTGGAACTATTCTTGATAAATCTAAGTCTTATCATCTGTTGTTAAAATGGTGGTTGTTAAAACTAAAGAGAACCATTCATTTAATGCTCAGGAGTTTTGAAACATGTAAATTATCACAAGATTAATTTTTAAAACAATTTTTTATGTAGGTTGGTTAGAACCGCTGTTGAGTAGAATAGCTGAAGACAAGCGCCATGTTGTTTACCCTCAGATTCCACAAATTTCTGACGAGACTTTAAAATTTATTGCACATAAGTCTAAAGATATACAGATAGGGAAATTTGACTGGAACCTTATATTCAAATGGATGTACCCTCCAGAATACATACAGAAATTACGTAAATCACCCACTGATCCTGTCCGGTTAGTCACCACGCCATGTTGTAAACTAACTAACATACTAATGTAGTATTCTAACACCAGAAAATCTGTATTTGTTTTGGTTGTTATGCTGACTTCTCTTTATATTGTTTTATCTCACTTGTCAGCTTGATGTTCCTAACCCTATATTTTCAACCCTCTTTCAAATGTTTAAATAATGGAATGGCACCTAGTAGGGAATACAACTGTTTATAGATGGCATCCATTTGACCTTTGGTTAATGATTCTCTCCTCTAAAACCAATCTGCATACTTTGACCAAACTTGACCGACTGATAATCGACTGATATTTGTAGAATAGAAAATTACTCTTGGATCCTAATTGGATAACTACCCATTATGCAGCATGAATAGGTGCAATAAGATTTAAATTATTTAATTAGTTTCTTTGATTTATAGAAAATATTTAAACTTTTGTTTTGATTTTTCTGTGGTACATTATAATAATCTGAAAGCAGAGTGGATGTTTAGGAGTTGGTGAAAGTTAAAGGTACATTATAGTTTGTCTTCTGTCTGTTTTTGCTAAAATATTCCTGGAACCTATCAATCTAGAGGTCATGAAAAAGTTTATTTCAAGGAAAGTTATAAAACCACAAAAGGTACCAGGTAAAACAACCTGGATCCATCTTTTGACCCAGTTATTTGTAAAAGTAAGACATCTGAAAGATTGTACTCTTGTGTTAATTTTGAAGTTTCATTTTCTGTGACTGTCCTTTTCAGTATGTTACTTTTTACAGTAAGATTTCTTGTAAAGATATACTATACTAACCGTTTCAATAAGAGTCCTGCAAGCCTACACCTCTTTATATTGTAAAATTTCTTGTATGAATGTACTACAATGTAACTGTCAATAAGTATCCCGTCTATCTTTACTTCTTACTGTGAAACTTCTCGCCTCTATAGATGTAGTATTATTTCACTCAAAGCACTGTATGATATGCTTATATTTTATAGTACTGCTTGTATTATTATTTATCACACAGCTTTTCTACACATACATATTGTACGTATCTTAAGCTTTAGTTTATCACATTTTAGTCTTGTTAATATTTGCTTTAAAATATTTGAACTTTTATTTGCCATCTGTATTCTTAGCTATTTTGTGGTTGCATTGGTTGATGTTTTTTTGTTTTACTAAAAATGTTATTGAAAATGTATATGTTACAATTTTTTAAAGTTCATATAACTTATATATTTTATATAAATGTATTTATAAAATCTTAAATTGACTAAGATGAAAAGATTTGATATTTCCACAAAGAATTTCTTGCAATATTTTATCAATTCTATGAAAATTCAAAAGTTATTATCAGCTTTCTAAAATAAAATGTGTTCAATTTACTAGTTAATTAAGACCATTTCTTTTATTTCACTTTAATAATTTCATTTTATTTGTGTATTAACATATTACATAATGAAATGTTGTGTAACCCCTTTGTGTCTATTTTAGGTCCCCCACTATGGCAGGAGGATTGTTTTCTATAAGTAGAGAATATTTTACACATTTAGGAACATATGATCCAGGCATGGATATATGGGGAGGAGAAAACTTAGAGCTGTCCTTTAGGGTAACATTCAGTTTTATAATCATGTCCTTGTCCAAAAGGAAACAATACCTAAATTTATAACCCATCCAATTTTAAAAATGTTCAAAATTTATTACCAATATATTAGACTCTTTCATGATTGTTTGAAAGAATTTTTCTTTATTTTTGCCCCTGCCAGGTCATTTTGTAATCTAACAGATGTACAGGCTTCTAACATTAATAATACCACATTTCATAATCCACCTGATTTATAAAAAAAAATACACCTATAGACCCTTTAATGATAATTTTAAAGCATCTTTTTCAAGTTAGATGCTTTATTTATGCCCCCTGCCACATGGTTTTGAAAGCAAACAGATGCCCACACTTTTTGTACCTGCAGATATTAATTTGATTTGTCTTTGGGTCTTTGGGTATAAAGTTTGCATATCACTCCTGTTGACTGACTTTTAAACTAAAGCCTTTTAATAGTGATTAATTCAAAACAAATATTCAGTACCAGACACTTCCATTCAATCTTAGAATTATTGCTGCTACCAGACACAATGAAATAAAGCAGTAGTGCCTGCACATAATAAGTGCAAAATGTTTATACAAGGAACAGCTAAATAACCCAAATACTAAAGACTGTTACTGGAAGTCACAAAATCATTGATTTCAAATTTTAGATTGAAACTACCTTTTCGGTGCTTTTATGGCTTTGATTTATATTTATAGAAGGGATGCTGAAGTTGACGGTGATTTATTGTATCTATACATCTCTATATTTATATTTGAACAGATATGGATGTGTGGAGGTACATTAGAGATAGTTCCATGTTCTCATGTTGGTCACATTTTCCGTAAAAGATCCCCTTACAAATGGAGGACAGGAGTCAATGTTGTGAAGAAAAATTCTATACGATTAGCTGAAGTTTGGATGGATGAATACAAAAATTATTATTATGAACGATTTAATTATGATTTAGTGAGTATACCATTCATATTAATAGAGAGATTTCTACGTGTGTTCAAAAGGGGTGATAAATTAAGCAATTTAGATGTAAAGTAGCACAGACAAATTATATATGGCAACCTATTGGATACTCATATTAAAATTTCATATAGTGTTAAGTCCTGCTGATAAGGATGTTAATGTGGATCTACATACAAATAGGAATGGGGATGATGTTCTATGGTTTATTCCAATATGTCATTTTTATGACATGGGTAGCGCATTTTAGGGGACATTGAAAACCATGTGTCTGTCGGTCTGTCCATCTGTTTGGTCTTGTTGGCACTCTCATAGGTACAATTCTTTCCAGATTTTATATAAAACTTATACTATAGGTTAATATCAGCAATATCTTGGACAAATTCTGTAGTGATTGATGATCAACTTGAAAAAAAAGAGTTATGGCCCTTAGAAATGTAAAATATGTGCAAAGGAGGGACATTAAAATATTGTTCTTTTATATATGCATATCTAGAGGTAAATAATAACAATAAAATATATTTATTTTAGGGAGAATATGGTGATGTAACAGAGAGAAAGGCATTAAGGAAAAGTTTAAATTGTAAAAGTTTTGATTGGTTTGTCAAGAATATATATCCAGATTTGTTTGTACCAGGGGATTCTATAGCATCAGGGGAGGTAAGTCAGATTGGTTTGTACCAGGGTACTCTATAGCATCAGGGGAGGTAAGTCAGATTTTTTTGTACCAGGGGATTCTATAGCATCAGGGGAGGTAAGTCAGATTTGTTTGTACCATGGGGATTCTATAGCATCAGGGGAGGTAAGTCAGATTGGTTTGCTACAAGTAAATTTTTCATACAAAGACATATCACAAGAAGTAAAACAATTTGAATAAAAGAATATGATGGGTATCAACAACAAAAAACAACACAAAAACATAGTAAATACAAAGAAAGTTTCTTATGTGATATCTTTTGAAAAAAACATAATCAGACAAGGTTCTGATATGTTAGAGAACACTTTGTAATCTTTTTTTTCCTGCTAGGTAAGATTTATTTCCCAGTACGAAGTACATTAAAGTCATTGTAAGAGTGTTATTTATGCTGTATAGGAATGTGATTTGTAATGTGTGATATACTGTCTATGGACTGAACATAACCTAGTTAATTCTAAATAGCATGTAAAAAAGGACTTGGTGAACGAACTTCATTGAGAAAATTTATTTAGTAAATTTAGAAGATGTTTCAGTTAATGTAAAAAAAAAACTTTTACTAATAATATGTTTAGGATGATTATGTTTAATCATGATTTATTTTTTATAATTACAGATTAGAAGTAAAGCTAAACCAATGTGTGTTGATAGTTCAGTTGATTCACATAATATGCATAAACCAGTCAACATGTGGCCTTGTCATAACCAAGGTGGCAATCAGGTAAGTTTATAAATGTGGTAATTGACTTGTGGCCATGTTGGCAGTCATCAGGGTAGGAATGACCTTTACAGTCAGGAGTCAAACAGTCATTTTTGGCTAACGTTTGCGTTAAATTGGTTAAAATTTACCATGATTCGTCATAATACCCTTATTGTTGTTCGTCAGAGGTCTCAAATAATTATCATTACCTTTTTATTTCTGGAAGAAATTAACGTGATTCGTCTGAATCAGTAGATTTTTTATCGTCTAAAAGACCGTGTGCATTCTATAGTCGTGCACCAAAAATTACTTTTATTGTCATTTTGCAAGAATTTTTATCGTTATTCATCATGAAGGTACCCCCATTACAACCCTCAGCCATTTCAGTTCTTGAATGTAGTTATACATCAGTTAACTTTGCCATGTCATAACCAGGGTGGCAGTCAGGTTCTTTTTCAGCATATGCCTTGTAAATAACATGCCATAACTAGGGTGGCAGTCAGGTTCCTTTTCAGCATATGCCTTGTAAATAACATGCCATAACTAGGGTGGCAATCAGGTTCTTTTTCAGCATATGCCTTGTAAATAACATGCCATAACTAGGGTGGCAGTCAGGTTTGTTCTGATCATGCTGATATAAGCACGTAATATGTGGCTATATCTTAACCGGAATGGTCATTGCCTGATTGGGTCCTAATAAAGCTTCTTCATGACCAGGATAATTAATAAATGTACCTACATTCTAGTTCAGATGGGGAAAAAATCTCATTTTTCTGTTGCTTTTCTTGTTTCTTAATTAGCTGACTTGGCCAATAGTGTCTAGTGCAATATGTTCAAGTTTTTTGCTGTTGTATGTTGTCTGGCCATCATCATGGTTACTTGATAGGAATAATACATTGAATGTATGTTGGTATATTTTAGGAAGAGGTATCTTCTCAATTAGAAGTTATTAAATGAATAAATGTACATACATTTTGTTCAAGGGGAAACAACCTTAGATACATATTCCTGGCTAGTGTTGGCCTCTTTCTAGAAAAGTCAAGCATACCCAAAGAAACAAGAGAAACAGTAAAAGTCTTTGAAATTTCATATAATTTGGATACATAAAATGTGCACAAATTCCTTCAGAGATGTAAATGTGATCTAAATTGATGGTTTTTCATGTAGGAGGAGAGCTGTATTTTTTCATATGGTATATTTGTTTGAAAAAGACACAATGCTTTGTATTTTGTGTAATTACTTACCTGAGAAAAATATGATATCTATTAGTATATTGTGTATACATAATCAGAAAAAAGTAGTCAGTGATGCATGAATCCTCATAGAGAAATTGTATCTTTGAGAAAAGACAGGTCATTTGTAAAACATAACATTTGCTATAAAATCAGATCTTTTAGCCTTCTAATCTACTCATTGAATGCCATTAGAAAAAAAGGTTATAATAAAAAAATACCTGTTGCAGTAATACATGTTTATAGTTTTCTTTTGGCTGTTGATATTACCAGTAAAATGCACTTTGTTATTTTCAGTATTGGATGTTAAGTAAGACTGGAGAGATAAGGAGGGATGATGGTTGTCTTGACTTCTCCGGTGGAGAAAGTATAATTATCTACCCTTGCCATAGTCAGAAGGGTAACCAACAGTGGGAGTATAGAGAGGTAATATTATATTGATGTCACTCATGTCATCTCTACTCATCCTATTACATTTTTCATTTTATTTTGTTTGAAAAATAATCAAATGTAGTATGAATGTCAATGAGACAGCTACCAACCCAATACTAAAAACTGCCACTGTTGTCTTGAAGTACCTTGATGAGTAGGTTCTCAAAAGCATTGGTTTGATCCCTGGTCAGGTCAAACCTTGGATAGGATACCATTTTTCATGCTACAAATAGATATAGGAAGATGTGGTATGAGTGCCAATGACAAAGTTCACTTGTCAACATATATTTGTTCCGCCTAACAGATGTTCTACTAGAAACTTTGTTATAAACAATGTCATTATATCTATTCCTGTTAGAACAAATATTCTATACCATTCATTCCGTTAGGAACATTTACTATACTACTCATTCCAGTGGGAATAATATTCCAGAATACTTTTTGCATTTGCAACTTATGTTATGAAGGAACTTCTATTTCATGACAGATCTTTAAGTTTAGATTCCATATCTGGAAGAGGAAAAATTTATGTCACTTTGTGTAACAGAACATAATTAAAGAAGATAAAAAAAAGTTGAAATCAGACAAAAAAATCTATGAGAAAACAAAAAATACAAAATGACAAGTTACCAAAACACTCCATAGAAAATGACTGATGTATCAACTGAGTTGACATGGTATATGGGAGACAACTCCCTATTTTGTACTACATTAATCAAACTAAAAGAACTAGTTTATATGTTAAATATGATGTCAACAAGGATCAGTTTGAGTTATTTTTGTGTGTTTCTTTTATTTGAGAGGTCAACCTCTTATGCTATAGTAAGGAATGTAATTTAATTCTTTTTTAATTTTTCTTTCAGGACAATACTATTTTTCATTCTAATACACAGAAATGTATGGAGGTTTCATTAGATGGACAGAAGTTATTAATGAAATCTTGTACTGGGATAGATAGACAGTTATGGCAATGGAAAAGAAAAAAGCAATAACATATGCTGTGACTAGAATTTTAATGAATTAATCACCATGTAAACCAGTCATTATCATGGATCATTAACCTCCAAGGTGCAACAGTCTATATTCATTCATTTATTTGGGTTGGCTATATCATTGAGTTTGTAAATATCATTTTGTTGTACATTAGTCCCCCCTTTCATGAGGCCAAGTAGGTGGCCTTTTGATAAAGTGTGGTTGACAATGGTGACTGATAAAATCACTGTGATACTTCCGCTAAATACAATGAAACTGACTTTAGAAGAGGAATTGTCTCCCTTGAGCCACTTAATTTTGGGGAACACTGTATATATAAATTATCTGTTAGATATCATTTACTTTAGTGGTTGAGACATAATGGGTTTGAAATCTCAATTAACTATGGTTGAAGCTTAGATATATATTTGAATATTTTATTATATTTAACTAATCATACATAAAATAAAAAAATCAGCTTAAAAAAAATAGTTACAATATCTACCTTTGTTTTAATTTTTTGAATTAGCTCTAAAAACTTCAGAATGTAGGTTCAGCAATTAATACTTCATTTGCATAAATAGTTTTAACATGTGATTTGAAAATATAAATGACCTAGTCTTTGTTAGAGAATACAGGCACTTAAGAGTCTACAAGTCCTTCCATTCATGTGAAATAGATAACTTCTTGATGCATTTGGATATTTTAAGTTCAGATATTTCTGATAATTGAATGAATGTGTGTCAAGTGTCAAGTATTCACAAAAGAATTTAAGTATAGTCCAACTGAAGTGATCGTGTTAAGGTTATTGGTCTTTTTCTGCTGTGCAGAATGACCTATTATGAGTAGAATGACCTATTTTTCTTTCTACTTAATATATGGTGCATATACTTAAATACTTTATTGTTATTGTACATTAATATGGAATTTTATTTTAGATTTGTTGTATTATTTGCATATTACACACAGAACGTGACACTTTTATACAATAAAATTAGGCTGATAGGAATAAAACACATTCTTGTAGAAATGTAAATTTCTATACCTAAAACTTGTCAATTTTCAATTGATAAGGACTCATCCTGAATATTCATGAACATCTTTAAAAGGAAGAGTTATAATTCTTTTTCAATCGCAAGTGAAAATGGATGTTCAATCCTCAGATAGACTTTAAAAGTTTTTAATTGAACTGATCTTTAGAAAACATATTGAAGACAAATCAAATATTGAACTGGTCATTCTATCAGACCAAACAAAATATTGAACTGGTCATTCTATCAGACCAAATCAAATATTGAACTGGTCATTCTATCAGACCAAACAAAATATTGAACTGGTCATTCTATCAGACCAAACAAAATATTGAACTGGTCATTCTATCAGACCAAATCAAATATTGAACTGGTCATTCTATCAGACCAAACAAAATATTGAACTGGTCATTCTATCAGACCAAATCAAATATTGAACTGGTCATTCTATCAGACCAAACAAAATATTGAACTGGTCATTCTATCAGACCAAATCAAATATTGAACTGGTCATTCTATCAGACCAAACAAAATATTGAACTGGTCATTCTATCAGACCAAATCAAATATTGAACTGGTCATTCTATCAGACAAAATCAAATATTGAACTGGTCATTCTATCAGACCAAATCAAATATTGAACTGGTCATTCTATCAGACAAAATCAAATATTGAACTGGTCATTCTATCAGACCAAACAAAATATTGAACTGGTCATTCTATCAGACAAAATCAAATATTGAACTGGTCATTCTATCAGACCAAATCAAATATTGAACTGGTCATTCTATCAGACAAAATCCTTTTTAAATTACAAAACCATATGACACCTCAGACTACGTTTTTAGTCTACTTACAGGTAGTTTACTATTGTGAATGACATTCATTCAAGTATAGAGTTGATAAGTACAAATATTTTATTATTATTATTAATTCTTGCTTCACCTTGTCCCTAGTTTCTACATAATATAATGTTCCTCATTTGTTATTTGTATATTTTTTTGTTAAACTTGTTTGTAATCAATACAAGGTATCATGTTCTCTAGTATGTTAGTGTGTAGTCAAGCTTCTTATTGTCCTGTAAATGCATGGTCCCTAAGTATCAATTAAGATAGTCTTTAGACTTTCCAACAATGGGTACACACAGGCATTACTAAAAGTACAAGTCAAATTAAATCAAGGCCTTCCAATTGAAAGGGTCAAAATAGAAATGTTAATTTTTCTTGAATCATTACTCTTTTAGACCCCTCTCAAGATATTCCTATTCTTATAGGACAAGAATTGATTTTCAATGCAGCCCTAATCTTAGTAATTTGAACCCTACTAAAGGCCATCCCTATTAGCAAGTCACTTCATATTTTTGTTAAGAAAGTGAGGCTTCTGTTCACAAAGTGGACATTGATCTTTTCTAAAGAGACTGTTTAAGGGCTGACCTTTTTGTTAACAATCTATTATTTGTTTGGTTTGTTGGGCGTTAGGACATTCCATGATTGGTGTAATTTGTTTGGCTGTTGTTTATAAAAGAAGCTGTGATGGTTTTTAATTACATTCCAAAATTTTATTTTTGTTGACTGATTTATATATAATGTTGACTCAGTCTGAATGGTGTGAACAAGATTATGAATGGGACACATTTAACTTACACTTGCCATATAAGTTTATATATTATTGGAATTAGGCATTATATATATATATCTGAAAATATATCACCTTTTACAACATTCCTTTTGACAATGTGTTTTTCTGTGTAACTATTGTCAATCCAGACTTGATGTTAAGAGTTTTAGTCTTAAGGTCATGGAAGAGCAATTTTCAGTTTTGAATGTCCCAAGAGGTTGTTAGAAATACAATACAGTATTTTGTTATCCCTTTTAAGTAAATATATATTACATACAGTTGATGCAGTGGCGGATCCAGCCATTTTAAAAAGGGGGGTTCCCAACCCAGAGTAAAGGTGGGGTTCCAACTATATGCTCCCATTCAAATGCATTGATCGTCCAAAAAAAAGGGGGGTTCCAAACCCGGAACACCCCCCCCTGGATCCGCCACTGTGATGTGTGGTCTTAAGTCTACTTAAATATGTATATGATATATAAAATCTAAACGCTGATGTGTATTGTGGTCTTAATATGTGTGTATAGACTTGGCTAGATGTGTGCTAAGTATTTGATATGAAAGTATTGATATATATTCCTATGTTACACCACAGTAGTGGGGTTGTTTACGTGGTATCTTGTAGGTCATGGTAGATCGCTTCCTTAGATTACCTAGTCATTATTTGTGGGATATTTTTACATGGTATACAAATTCTACAGCAAATAGTTGTGTTCAGACATTAAAGGGAAATTGTTTTGAGCATTTAATTTTATTGTTATATTTGTGAAAATGTTTAAAATACAATCTATAAAAAAATGTATGATTTTTTTTTCAACATTGGAAATCATGTTTTAGAAATAGTAATTAATTGAGTATTTAAAATTGCCTTGAAAAAAGATTGATTATTTGCAGTTGAAAAAATGGATTGTCCACACAGGAAATCCATGTCAAAAAATGTATATATTTTTTTATTTTATGTGGGCATATGTTTGTAGAATACTATTTCATTAAATCATGCATGATAATTTTTTGTTTGTTTAAAGAAATGAGCATTTAAAATCATCTTCCACATGTGAAAGAAGCTATTCTTTCCAATTGACAGAAAATCTGTGTATTAAACATCCTTGAAGGATATATGTTTTAATGACACTTGATTGGAAAGGACTATCCATTTGTTCAAGTATTGTATACATTATGAAATCCACATATATATATATATTTATCCTTTATTATTTATTTGATGCAAAGAGAAATTATTGTCCATTGTCAATGCAAACAGTATTCACCATGAAATATTGAATGTATAGTGTTTTGTTAGAGCGTATAGACATACTAGACCCTGAAATATTAAATTTATTGTGTTTTGTTGGAGAATTCATGCTGAAATATTAAATTTATTGTAACACTTTTTGTCAGTTGTATATGATTAAATTATAGATATAATTCTGCTGGGGTTGTTTGTCTGGAGCAAGTAGTTTATTGGTTTTTTGTCAGATAACCCTCTGGTTTTATGGATAAAGTGCCATTTACAAAATTTGCCTGCTAACGCCTACTTTTCTTTTCAAAATTTTATTTAAACATAACAATCATTTTTAATCAATATTGTTTTCCATATCTTATGAATGAAAAAAAGGTGCCAATGTTAAATGAATGAAAAATCTAGAGAATCATTTCCTGCCAGATTTGCAATGGATTATTTTATCTTAAATACAAGCACATGCCTTTTTATTATTTTCTCCTTTTTGGGTATTTAAAAAACTGGTAATTCTTTCTCAAAAGTTGCAGGAAAAATGAAATATATGTGACTTTGGATGTATGTTTTACTCATACCGGAAGTAGAAAAAGTAATCGCCTTCTAAGCCAAGGAGGGAGTAAAATGTATATTCACAATCAACTGTTTATATATGTTCGTTATTTAAACAATTGTGATATTTAGTTAGTATATAAGTGGTTATACAAAAGACAAAATTTGTTTTGTTTGTACGTTGATGAAATGATTAAAAATAGAAATGGTTTAACAGAATTTTGATTTACTGATAAACCATTTTCTGTAATGTTCACAGAATGGAATTTTGACTTTTTATTATAGAATCTATTTATTCTCAAACTGAGCTACAATCAGTAGCTTCTGTATTAACTAGTATTACATCCATTGCAAATTTGTTAATACAAAAGAGACCAATAAACCAAAATTATGAAATGTTGCTATCTAAGTACCGGTATTTGAGTCAGCAGGCTGAAATTCATACTCTAGAAAACAAGCATTAGTTCTAGGACCTTTATTCAATTTCAAATTTTTATCCAGATGTCATCTAATTTCCTACACAAAATAAATATATCAAATATTCTTTTTGATATTCTACTTATATTAGTGAATTAATTAAACACTACACTTCATACAATGTGGAAATATGTCAAATTAATTTGTATAGCCTAAGAACTAGGAAGTCACTGGACAAGTCTGTTTTTCTCTTGTTTATAAAGCACATATAAATGTTTTATTTTTGAAAATATACTTTATCAACATTATTGACACAATATGAGTATGCTACAATATTTTTTCATAATTGTAAGATTAATTTTTTGTTATGATTGATGATTGATGAAAAGTGTGAATATGTCTGAATGTGATAAAAGTGTATATCGATAAAACTGATCTGTGCCTTCAAAATAAAAATATACACAATTCAATTGATTTAGCTTATTGAAACAATGTATGGCACCACACACATTGGTTATTATTAAAAAGAAGATGTGGTATGATTGCCAATGAGACAACTTTGCCCAAGAGACCAAATGACACAGAAATTCACAATTAAAGGTCACTGTAACGCCTTCAACAATGAGCAAAGCCAATATCACATAGTCAGCTTTAAAAGGCCCCAAAATGAGTATGTTAGTATATAAAGGACAGAGATATTAAAAGCACCCTATACATTTCAAATGGATTATGTCTATTATCACATGTGAGTACTATGACCTTTGAAAACATTTATTAAGGTCTTTCCTCTCCGCGAGGAAAGACCTTATTGTTTTTCTCCTGTTTTTTTTTTTTTTTTTTTTTTTTTTTTTTTTTTTTTCATCCAGCATTTGTTTAACATGGCCTCCCCTTGTTTCTATTGGAGTTAGGCTGTGTAGGATTTCATCATCCCCTTTAGAAGTTATCTCCCTTTTATTGTTTTTTTTCGACATGGCCCCCCCTCGTTGTTTTTGAAGATATCATGACCTTATTTGGACAATAGTTAGATCTCATCATGATGTGTTACCATATGAGGCTGCTAAGGATTTCATCATTCCCTATGAGAGTTATGTCCCCTTGAAGCAATTTCTTTCTTTTACATTTTTCTCAAAAAGTATTCAAGATAGAATCGATTTGAAAACGGCAACATGTACAGGACCAGATGGCAATGTTAATTAACATATACAATCATTTTGTTGTTAACCCTTATAAGGCGTTATTTCCCTTGAAAAAATATAAACAATTTTTGAAAAATTGTATCTCGAGAACCGGAAGTCGTAAAGACTTGGGACCTACACCAATAATCTTAAGTTCATGTGACCTTTAATTTGCACCCAAGGTCAAAGGTCACTGAGTGCAAAAAAAAATTACGCTGCAATTTCAAGCTTTCATATTAAGATAACGATAAGAGTTTGCTGCATACTTACAGTGTATAAAATGTTCCTCTTGACGAGCTCTACATTTCATACACTGTCCTCAAAAGAGTTCGACTGTCTGTTCAAAAGTTACGACGGGATGATTCTTAAAAGTATAGTATTGTGTGTATATCTTTTTAAAGGTAACAGATATCAACCTACTATAAACTGCAAAGATGATCAGTAGTTCAAGACCTTCAATTTGAGGTCAATGTCAGGTCATGATGAAATTTCACCTTGACCTTCACATTTTACTATGACCTTGACCTTGTAATATTTGAAAGGTCAAGTGGTCCTGAGTTGAATGGTGATAGTCCCATGTCTCTACGACTTCCGGTTCTCAAGTTTTGTATTGCATCATATATTTGATGATTAATTGTGACCTTGGTGAACTTTGAAATTGTCCCAATTCTTTTTATACCCCCGCTTTAAAAAAGGGGGGGTATACTGTTTTACCTCTGTCTGTCAGTCCGTCCGTCAGTCAGTCAGTCCGTCCCATGAAACTTTCGTCACATTTTTCTCAGGAACTACACATCCACCCTTTCTGTAATTTGGTATCAACATTTATATATGTCAGCCATACCGTGTGATGCGTTTTCAGATTCATCACTTGACAACTTCCTGTTTACCGAACACTTGTCTGATTTTACACATGATAGCCAAGTTGAAAATTTTCGTCACATTTTTCTCAGGAACTACAATACAAGGATTTCTGAAATTTGGTGTCAGGATTTATATAAGTCAGCTACACCGTGTGATGCGTTTTCAGATTCATCACTCGACAACTTCCTGTTTACCGAACACTTGTATGATTTTACACATGATAGCCAAGTTGAAAATTTTCGTCACATTTTTCTCAGGAACTACAATACAAGGATTTCTGAAATTTGGTTTCAGGATTTATATAAGTCAGCTATACCGTGTGATGCGTTTTCAGATTCATCACTCGACTACTTCCTGTTTACCGAACACTTGTATGATTTTACACATGATAACCAAGTTAAAAATTTTCGTCACATTTTTCTCAGGAACTACAATACAAGGATTTCTGAAATTTGGTTTCAGGATTTTTATAAGTCAGCAATACCGTGTGATGCGTTTTCAGATTCATCACTCGACAACTTCCTGTTTACCGAACACTTGCATATTTTTACACTATTAATATTATCCACTTGCGGCGGGGGTATCATCAGTGAGCAGTAGCTCGCAGTTTCACTTGTTCTATAATGTTGTCCTTCAACTGTAGATCATTTATCATTTAACAGATTTGAGATATCTATTGTCGTTTTAGAGATAATGCAGTTTGAAGTTTTTCGAGCGGAGGCATGTATTTCTGAATCATCAAGAGATTACCACTTAAAATGTTTTAGAAATTGAAGAGGTTGACATAGTTATATGTTTGACCAAATACCAAAAACATTCCATGGAAAAAAACACCAAAAAATCAATTTGAAATTTTCAAGTTTTGCATTGACTTTGTAAGTTTCATAACTTCTATTTATATAATTGATATTGCATCATTATTTGCACTTTGTCAAATGGGGTCATCTGATATATCAAATTGAAGGTCTTAATAAAGTCTACTTAAAAATGAAAATTTTAAACCCCCTTTTCATCCCAGGGGGACGGGTGGGGTCATTTAGTGCAAACATTCAAATTTCTCAGATGGTAAGGTTGTCGCATATCAAATGAAAGAACATAAAGCGTACATTTCAAATTTCAAATTGACGTCTCCCAAAAATGGGTTGGATGGGGTCATTGAGTGCAAAAAATAAATGTTCTTTTAAGGTAGGGTTGTTGTATATCATATGAAAGGTCATGATGTGTACATTTGAAATATCAAATTCCCGACCTCCAAAAATTTGTTGGATAGGGTTATTAAGTGCAAAAATCAAACTTTCAAGAACATGGTGTTGTCGTATATCAAACGAAAGCTCATCTACTCTGTTCCATATATCATAATTCCGATCTCAAAAATGTAGACGGATGAGGTCATTAAGTGTAAAAAGTGAAAAGTTTCAGAAGGTGTGCTTGTCGTATATCAAAGGAAAGGTCGTACAAAGTACAATACGAAAACATCACTTTTACAGGAAAGACCTTTCAATTGTTTTACAAACAATTGAGATACTAGTTCTAAATGATTTTTTTCACTCTGGTTTTTATCTCACCTGCTACAAGTCTCAGTATGCAAGAGTTATGTATTACTATCCTGTGGCAATTGTGATGAAAACTATTTGTATAAAGCTTTATGTTTCAGAAAATAGAAGACCTGGAATTTCATATATTGTATGCATTTACCTTATGATACAAAGTTTCTGTCTGTCATATGTCCATTGTCCTTGACCTCATTTTCATGATTCAGCAACTGCTTGTTAAAAAAATATTTTTTTATTTGTCATGTGAATGAATCTCTTAGTTATTAACTAAATTTGGTATATGGGTTTCTTGCAACGTCTACTTTTCTGTCAGACAAGATTCACCTGAACTCAACCTCATTTCATGGATCAGTGATCAAGGTTAAAGTTACATGATAAGGTCAGTTTCTCTAATACTATATGTGGTGTATTTAATGATTGTAATAGGTACATGTCAGTATAGCAGATTTCATGGTTCATTGGTCAATGTTAAGTTCTTGTGTTGTGGTGCGTTTTTGAAATACTATTAGCAATAGGTCAACTATATTTGGTGTTTGAAATTATTGTAGGGTGTACATGTCTGTCTGGCAGGTATCATTCAACCTTGACCTCATGCTTATGGTTCATTGGTGACGATCAACATTAAGTTTTAATGTTTTGGTCTGTTTTTGCCCTAAATACATGCAAGATTTGCAACCAATAGGACTTGAGGTCTTCAACATTCAGTAGGATGTATAACATCAACAAACACAATAATTAGGCTCCTTATGGGGTGCCCAAATGAACTTGGGGACTGCAGCCAAAAGGAACAATGATCTACAACATTCTGAGGGATGTATAACACCAACAAACACAATAATTAGGCTCCTTATGGGTTGCCCAAATAAACTTGGGGACTGCAGCCAAAAGGAACAACGATCTACAACATTCTGAGGGATGTATAACACCAACAAACACAATAATTAGGCTCCTTATGGGGTGCCCAAATAAACTTGGTGACTGCAGCCAAAAGGAACAACAATCTACAACATTCTGAGGGATGTATAACACCAACAAACACAATAATTAGGTTCCTTATGGGGTGCCCAAATGAACTTGGGGACTGCAGCCAAAAGGAACAATGATCTACAACATTCTGAGGGATGTATAACACCAACAAACACAATAATTAGGCTCCTTATGGGGTGCCCAAATAAACTTGGTGACTGCAGCCAAAAGGAACAATGATCTACAACATTCTGAGGGGTGTATAACACCAACAAACACAATAATTAGGCTCCTTATGGGGTGCCCAAATAAACTTGGTGACTGCAGCCAAAAGGAACAATGATCTACAACATTCTGAGGGGTGTATAACACCAACAAACACAATAATTAGGCTCCTTATGGGGTGCCCAAATGAACTTGGGGACTGCAGCCAAAAGGAACAATGATCTACAACATTCTGAGGGATGTATAACACCAACAAAGACAATAATTGAGGTACCTTATGGGGTGCCCAAATGGACTTGAGAACCACAGATAGGAATAATAATCTAAACCTATGTCCACGAATATAGTCCCTAGTGTGGACAGTGTGTTACTTGCCAATCTTTTTTTATACCCCTTCCAAATTTATTTCTTCATGTTTTATGCCTCAAATAGCAAGTAGGGGGATAAAATTACATTGTGAAAAAATTTGATTCATTAATTTTAAAGTAAAGTAGTGATTTGGTCCAGCTGAAAAAGGTTAAAAATAAGTATTTCCAAAGCTGTCAAAAGATTTCAAGACCCCCTGAACATAAAATTGTCCAAATTTTGAGTTAGAGCCGATGAAGTTTTCTATAATTTTGATATAATTTGTCCCAAAAGTAGTACATAACACTGTAAAAATATTATTGAGAAAGCGCAGGTGGGATTTTTTTTATTTCCATTTATTGTCTAAAAGAAATGCACTACGAAATAACTGTGTACTCGGACCTAAGAGGTGAAATCATGAAAAATGGAATCTGTACTTTGACAACTTCCCTGAATGATTAAATGGTGTAAATATGTCAAATAGCATGAAACTAAAGGATTTAAACTTTTTTTTTATAGAAATTCTTCAAAAATGACCCATTTTAGCATTACATGGTCAAAATGAGCATTTCAAAACTTTTTCAATTTTGATGCACATGTGGCAATCTGACTTTCTATCTGACAGGTTTTCATGAGTCAATCTTTGTGTTTCTATAATTTAATCCAGTTGTATAACTCATTTGTGAACTCTGAATCTACAGAAAAGATGATTATCTCAGATAATGTGTGCAAAATGTGTTGTATAAATGACCCACGTCTAACGCCCTGTTTGGATCAAGTTGAATGTGAGGAGCTTGGTACATAAAAGTTGAAGTCCATAATAAAGATTTCACTAAATTTGTATAAAAAGCACTTTATAATGTCTTTTGTATCTGTTTCATTTCACATAATATCTTTCTTTTCTTCTGTAGGATAGCTAGTGGTCCAAAGTGCATGCAAGTTTTTCAGTAAAAATTGAAAAATGTTTTCATCTGACCATACTGTCTGCAAAAAAAGTTGAATTCAAGAGTCCTTATGTGCTCATATCTATTGTATCATGTAATCTGAGTATAGAAATGATGAAAAAGACACAAATTTTTATTTCCTATAGCTTCAGTATGCATTTTTAAATGTAAATATGTGCTACAGCCTAAATTGACCCTAAATTATTTTCAGTCTTACTTGGCCTAAGACCCTTTTAAACTAATATGATATACCATTTGTAATTTTTCTTTCCATTTAAAGTACATTAAATACATATGTAAGGATTATTTATAACCAAAAAACTTCACGAATTTAAAATTGCTGGAAAATATTACATCTTCATGTAAGGCCACCCTTCATTGGAAAACCTCCATTTTTAGGCACAGGCTCAAATAAATTTGACATTTGAACAATTATGCTAAGTCTGATAGATCAAATGAGTATTCTATTGCTTTTAATACATGATATATTTTATATTAAGGAATTTAAAAAGTATTTTTTTGCAATATTTTGATTTTTAAAGACCAAAATGTTGATAGTTGAAATTTTTCAATTATAACGTCAAATTTTAACACGCAATGTTGAATATAGAATTTATTGTACTGTCTATAATATATATGCTATTGCCATGAAACTTTGTAAGCAGTCTCATAATGTATTAAGCTTAGATCATACCAAGTTTTATAAAGATTGGTCAGTTTTTTCTATCCTATTAGGTCCGAGTACATAGTTATCGTCCCTTGATTTTCGTTGTCCACGAATATAGTCCCTAGTGTGGACAGTGTGTTACTTGCCAATCTTTTTTTATACCCCTTCCAAATTTATTTCTTCATGTTTTATGCCTCAAATAGCAAGTAGGGGGATAAAATTACACTGTGAAAAAATTTGATTCATGAATTTTAAAATAAAGTGGTGATTTGGTCCAGCTGAAAAAGGTTAAAAATAAGTATTTCCGAAGCTGTCAAAAGATTTCAAGACCCCCTGAACATAAAATTGTCCATATTTTGAGTTAGAGCTGATGAAGTTTTCTATAATTTTGATATAATTTGTCGCAAAAGTAGTACATAACACTGTAAAAATATTATTGAGAAAGCGCAGTCAGGATTTTTTTTATTACCATTTAGTGTCTAATAGAAATGCACTACAAAATAACTGTGTAGTCGGACCAGTTATGGTCCTCTGACTTAGAAAACTCACTAATTCACTAAAATAATCAGTTTCCACACTTTTTTGGGTCATTCTTCAAGATATTGATTTGATAATTGGTATATAGTTCTATCATGACTAGTTACTGTTCAAGTACAGTTCAAGTTTTAAATTTGTTCCAGTCTGCTGTCTTTTTGCAGTTATTGTCCTCAGACTGAAAATTACTCATATAATCATTTTTCTACTTTTACTCTGTCATGCTTGATGAAATTGATTTGAAAATTGGTATATATATAGAATAACCATACATGTCTCTAATTATCAATGTTATTTGTACAAGGCTTAGAAACAAGTAGAAAGCGAGGCTGTGTTGAGCATTTCTACCTGTTTCGAGCCAAGTACAAATAACATTGATATTTCGAGACAAAGTATGGTTATACTTTATATACTGCAACTCTTATAACTGTTCTAAAGGAAGTATATAGGGTAAAAACCATCATTTCTTAATTTTGAGCAGAAGACTTAAAATTCTGCAAACCTGTATGTTTTATTGAAATCATAAATAAAACTATATGGAAACTCATTATCAATTTCATGAATAAGACAATATATGGTCAGTGACTGTATATCACATATGAATATACATCAATGCAATTTGCAGTTTTATCATGACATGTTACAGATCAAGTTTGAATTTTATTCTGGTCTGATGATTTTGTGCAGTTATGGTCCTTGAACTCAGAAAATTATCTTGATATTGACTTGATATTTGTTATAAAGGTAACACCATGACAAGTTATAGATCAAGTTTGAATTTTGTTCCAATACATTGAATTTTTAATTTGTAGGGGACTATGTATTGCCATGCAATACTCACAGAATGCTTGTTACATCTTGATGCCAGTTATTCTTAAATTTGTGAAGTACTGCATAATATCATTATATTATGCTTCATGTTTTTGTCACATTTTTCTCAGCTTCTGTCTAGAACTTTATTATAATGTGTTTAGTTGTGTTATATAATTATGCAAAAAGAAATTTTATGAAGAATTATTGTTTCTTTTTTGACTGATATTCACCTCTAGATAATTTTCTAAACTACTTTGTTCAAGGACATTGAAAATTTAATAGTAGCCAAAGACATCCATTTGTTTTCAGCTAAAAGAACTAGATATAATTACATGAATGATTTAATTACAAACAAGAATGGGTCCCTAGTACACAGATGCCCCATCCTCATTATCATTTTCTATGTTCAGTGGGCCGTGAAAATGGAGTAAAAACTCTAAGTTGGCATTAAAATTAGAAAGATCATATCATAAGGAACATGTATACTAAGTTTCAGGTTGATTGGACGTCAACTTCATCTAAAACTACCTTGACCAAAAACTTTAACCCAAAGCAGACGGACTAACAAACGGAAGGACAAACGAGCGGATGCACAGACCAGAAAGTATAATGCCCATAAATGGGACATAAAATTAGCAACACAATATTGAAGAGCAATAGGATTTAATTTGAACATAAAATATATAAAAATATCATAAATTGAAAATACTAGGATTCAAAATAAATAATTGGATGTGCATGAATAAAACCAATAATAACAAAAAAAACAAATCAATTTTAAAATGTCCATACTATAAAATATATAAAAATATTACACATTGTAAATACTAGGCTACAAAATAAATCATTCAATGTTCATCAACAAAATAAAAATAAAAAATAGATAAGTCCATTATAAAATATCCATAATATAACAACAACAGAATATATAAAGTAGAGGCTCTTAAGAGCCTGTGTCACTCACCTTGGTCTATGTGCATACATGTATTAAACAAAGGACACAGTTGGATTCATGACAAAATTGTGTTTTAATGATGGTGATGTGTTTGTAGATCTTACTTTACTGAACATTCTTGCTACTTACAATTTTCTCTATCTATAATAAACTTGGCCCTTTAGTTACAGAGGAAAATATTTTGTAAAAATTTATAAAAATTTACCAAATTAATGAAAATTCATAAAAATTGACTATCATAAAAATTGATTTTGAAGGGCAATAACTCCTTAAGGGTCAACTGACCATTTTGGTCATGTTGACTTATTTGTAGATCTTACTTTGCTGAACATTATTGCTGTTTACAATTTATCTCTATCTATAATAGTATTCAAGATAATAACCAAAAATGGCAAAACAAAATTTTAAATTACCAATTGGGGGGCAGCAACCCAACAACCGGTTGTCCATTTCATCTGAAAATTTCAGGGCAGATAGATATTGACTTGATAAACAATTGAACCCCTTGTCAGATTTGCTCTAAATGCTTTGGTTTCAGAGTTATAAGCCAAAATCTACATTTTACCCCTATGTTCTATTTTTAGCCATGGTGGCTATCTTGGTTGGTTGGCTGGGTCATCACACACATTTATTAAACAAGATACCCTAATTATGATTGTGGCCATGTTTGGTTAAATTTGGTCCAGTAGTTTCAGAGGAGAAGATTTTTTTAAAAGATTATAAAAAATTTACGAAAAATTGTTAGAAATTGACTATAAAGGGCAATAACTCCTTAAGGAGTCAATTGACCATTTTGGCAATGTCGACTTATTTGTAGATCTTACTTTGCAAACATTATTGCTGTTTACAGATTATCTCTATCTATATTAGTATTTAAGATACTAAAACGGCAAAATTTTCTTAAAATTACGAATTCAGGGGCAGCAACCCAACAACCGGTTGTCCGATTCATCTGAAAATTTCAGAGCAGATAAATTTTACCCCTTGTCAGATTTGTTCTAAATGCTTTGGTTTCAGAGTTATAAGCCAAAATCTACATTTTACCCCAATGTTCTATTTTTAGCCATGGCGGCCATCTTGGTTAGTTGGCCGAGTCACCGGACACATTTTTAAAACTAGATACCCCAATGATGATTGTGGCCAAGTTTGGTTAAGTTTGGCCCAGTAGTTTCAGAGTAGATGATTTTTGTAATAGTTAACGACAACGACGATGGACGACAGACGACAGACGCCAAGTGATGAGAAAAGCTCACTTGGCACTTTGGGCCAGGTGAGCTAAAAATTAAACAGGATAAACAACATTCATAAATATTAACTTCTGTAACATTCCGTATAATTAAAAAAAAACATCACAGTTCCTACTTTCATTAAAATTTCCATGTTTGCTAACTGAGCCATTAGGTTAGGTAATTCGTAACATACTGATGTAAACAATATTTTAATCTCTTAATTTAAACAGCATCTGACTAGAATCTACAGTTTTCTAAAACAAACCATATTTGTTTTTGTAATAAACTCTGTTCAAGTTTTTCCACTTCTGATTCTTTTAGGTCTGTTTCCACCATCTTTAATCTTGATTAATGGCATGCCAAGTTTGAGCCTGAGTGAGTTAGGTATATAAGGATTAGAGTTACAGTGGCCGTGTCTGTTGGGTATATCTGATTCTCTGTATACATGTAATGTCACCTGGGATCTCAGGCTAAGTTCTATATCAGTCCATACCTAAACAAATATTTTAAAAGCATCATTTTATAAGGTGATAAGAAACTCATGGTTGACTAAATACTTATTAAATAAAAAATATAAGGTAGGAGGCATCCATGAGGAAGCAACCTTATGACAAAAATAACCAAGAGACTAAAATCTAACAAGAGGAGGTCAGAGAGACAGCAAACCAGATTTTCCTGCAGAGGTCAAACTCTGAACAGCTGAACAAGTATAGACACGACATTCAAGCTTAAAAAAGCTCAGAATTTGAATTGTGAATTTCATCTTTTAAAAAGATCAACATGCAAGAAATTTTCAATTGTTCAATAATCGTGAAATGTCAATTTTATTTTGCATTCTGCCGTGCAGATACCACCCATTTTACACCCCTCGTAAAAGTGTTCCAGATTGTCATGTAGAATTTACCCGATCTGGAACAGTGTGTGGAGAACCAGTTAACATTTACCTACTGATTGTGCGATTTTATTCTATGGTATGATCCATGACATCAAGATATATTTGATAGCTGTTTGTTTAATATTAAAGTTTTTAATTAAGGTTTACAGTTTATATGTCCCCAATTTGTCATGTTTACCCGGTATTCTTTAATTTAAATAAAGCAGAGACGTAATATTCACCTCTTCTCCAAGAACTTTTGAGAATTTCTTTGCAGTCTTTCCTTCAGGTATATAAACATTGCCTTTAGCTAGGACATCATGATCCTGGTATTTGCCAAGGAAGATTATTTTGACTTTTTCAGCCAGAAGTGGAATGGTTTCAGTTGATTCATCTGTCATGGCTGCTAACAACCAACTGACACCTTCACTTCTATCTTCATATGTGTTTATCAAATAACCTTCAAATGAAGCAGAAATATACACATGATTATGGGATGATGTTTGTGTGTGTTTTGTTGTTAAAATTTGTTGAAACTGACATAATCAAGATTTTTTTGTTTTTAAACTGATTTTTTTCAGAGCTCTACACTAAAACTAATTTGACTTTTTATTTCTAAAAAAGTCAGTTTTGTGTGAAATTTGAAAGTTTAATTTGAAAGTTTATAAGAGATTTTCAAAGAAAACTATATATTTTGAACCTTATTTTTCTTCTCTTTAACAAGTATGGTAACCGTTGTTATATTTGATACTTTTTCTAATATATTATGTTTACTTACATTATTTTTTCTAAATCAGTACATTTGTATAATGAAAATGAAACAAAAAACTGGATGGACTCGCATTAAGTATTCTAGATTTAAATACAAGGTATAGTATATTACCTAGGAAAGCCCAGATTGAATCAGTCATCAACATACAATGATTTGCTCTCTTCCATATCATCTCTTCCATAAAATCCTTAATGGCATTCATTCTCATATTTTGTAGATGACTTCTCAGTTTTAGGACTTCTTCATTAAAATTTTTACCATCTGTAATAACATAATGATTACAATGTATATTTATAATAAATAAATGAAAAATGTGTCCATGGGACACAGATGCCACACACAGCAAAGTCTGCAATTTTTTGATTTACCAAAGGACATATCTAAAGAACGACAAAAGTGACACCATCCAAAATTAAACTTGATTTGCATTTGGTGATAAGGCTTTGTGTATAAGTAAATACTATAAGTTATATGGTTCGCTACTGACCTCCTACAGATCAAAAGAGGGTTAGTAAAATCCATAGGGGATAAAACTATAGACTGAATCTCCTATGGCTTTTATTCACCCTCTATGGTCAGTAGGGGGTCAGTAGTTAACCGTATAATGAATTTATCGCACAGAACTTTTTCTGTTGAGTTTTGTAGAAAAATAAACAATTAACACTTGCACTACTGAATTTTTTTTTTTTTTTTTTTTTGCAGGATTCCCTGGCCGAAATTTATTTGCATGAGCCATTTGCCTGACCCGGATTAATTTGACATGTGCTACAGCAAAAACGACCTGGTAGTTTTGGTCATTGAAAACTCGGGAACTGTGGCGAATTGTGCGGTCAAATTTTGATAATATGTAGATAAATATCATAGGTTGAGCGTCCGTAAACTTTTCATACAGTAAAAAACAGTTGACCTTAAAAACGCATGTCGAAAACGTAGATTAATTGAGTCTGAAGACATTTTTTGTCATTGCGTCCCGTATGTCACTTTCACTTCCATTAGGCAACATTTCTTGTGCACACATGTGTTTCAAAATGCTATTTCTATGAGCCACTGAATTATTTCCTTTCAATAACTGTTTCCGTTTTCTTTTTCTTGGCCAAAATACTTGTAAATCGAGACTGTTGTCCATGTAGATTTTGGCCACCATTTGTTTACGGTTTTGAAAGAAGAAAGTTAACTCGGGCTCGATAATGGACAATAACTCTTCCAGACGAGTTGTATAATACCCCCAACGTTGATATGCGATCATGAACTAATTTAAAATAATTTTAACTGTAATAATAATAGATGACACTTCTTTACTTTATGACTTGACCCCAGTAATGCCTTAATTCTTCCATATGTGAATGAGATAAAGCTTTCCAACAACATTAAAATATGTGTTATTTTTGTCTCTTGTGGACAGTTGTCTCATTGGCAATCATACCACATCTTCTTTTTTATATTATTCATAGATGAATAATCATTTCAGCATCTTGATTTGTACTTGAGTTATCTCCCTTTAAAATTAAATCACAGAAAAATGGAACTAAAATGGCAATATCAAGTAATAACGTAACAAGATCAAACAATACAAGAACTTGTTAGACACAAAACAGTTTTCTAACTTTAGTATTAAGACAATCTGTTACAATTGCTTTTCAGTTGTTGAAAATGCTTTTAGTATGGTATAACTAATCAATGGTGGGACCTTTGAAATAATGAATATCCAAAATTGTCAACTCTAAAAAGTTATTCCACTTTGGGCTGCGTACCTAAATAAAGATCAGTAAATACCTGTGACACTCAGATCAATAAAGTCCCCATTTTGTATGGCTGTTCTTGCTTTACTGTTGCTATGATACTGTAGGATCTGACAGACTAAGATTCTTGACATTTCAATAATGTCAACATCCCTATCCAAGAGTTTAAGGACTGATGTTATATTTATGTTACTGTTTTTCTTTTTGGTTATTTCAGATGATCTAACATAGTCTAACTCATCATCATCCTCATCATCATCATCACGATACTCAAAATAATCCTCATCATCATCAGCATCACTATCAGTAGAGTTATCTTTTCCTGTCTGTACACTATCTGAAGTATTAGTTTGTACATTTTCAACAATGTCTGTATCAGCAGCTGCTGTTGGGACTGTATCATGATAACTTTCTTCTACCAAGACATCTTCAAGGGTGTCCTCTGAAATAAAAAAAAAAAGTACATCTACAATATATTCAACTAAAATTCTACTTATTAAATTTGTGATGGTTTACATCAAAATTTCAAAATACATAAATCACAGATAACAAAATGAAAAAGTTTTTCTTGCATGAGTGCATGAGATAAAGTTTGTATTTTTACCATTACAGATACTTATATATCTTTCTAGGCATAAGTTGTTTCTGCTTGGGTTTCATTTATGTGTTTTCTCATTTTTGGTGTTATTTCAAATCTACCTACACAACAAAATTGTTTTCCAGTACTCTTACATAGTGTAATTTATGATCTAAATATACAACAAAAGTTCAGGAAAAAATGAATCTACATCTTTCCCCTCCTGTAGACAGGAGTGAACCAACACCTTTTGTAAATTATCAATATGACAGAATTTCAAAAGTGGATACCTTTAGTATGAAAGGTCATTATGAAAAACAACAACACTTCACTAATTGCTGCAGTAATTTGATGACCATTCCACTTCCTATTTGTTCCATAATGTGATTTTCTGTATTGTATTCATCCTGAAGACAATGCCATATGCTGATGTTATTACATTACTTCAGAAGTTCTAAAAGCATTGTTGATATAAGATTCTTTTAGTATATATCTTTTTACCTTGTGGTGTCGAATTGGACACATAATTGTTAACTTTTGCATGGAAGTTGTAACCTAGGTTTTAGCGTGTTATACTTGATAGACAACAATACCTGTGTATTAAATGTATACATGTGTATTTTAGATGCATACCTTCAACACATTGGTACATTTCTGATACAGACTGCTTAGCACCTTTCAACCAAGCTACATGAGGTAGTCCCCCATTCTGGTCCATTTCAGTGATGTCCCTGTCCCCAAGCCAGTAACTTACAAAGCCCATACATCCTGGAATACAATATAATCTGGGGTATGCTGCATTACTTAACTTTCTATATACCTAAAACAAAAATTTAAAATAGATAATTTATTGGGCAGTTAAATAAAGCCTTTTCATGTTAAACACTTTTGAGAGCGATTTATTTTCACAAAATTCGCAAGTAGAATAGTTACATGAATATAAATAGACACGAATATGTTAAATTTTGATCTTCTCTCATATAAATACATCAATAAATTAGAACATCACAAATATAAATCTGTGTGAAGTAAAAAAAAGAAGGGCTAAACAAGAAATAAAGCATCAAGAAAATCAATTTAGTTCAACAGTTAACGAGTTAAAGCACAGACACGACTGGAAACACCATTTTTCAATCTTTCAAGAACCACAACTCCTAAACAGTGAAAGTAAATTTGTTAATTCAAAACTGACCTCTATTTTGTCATCAGAAACAACAAATCAAAATTCTAAAAGCTTTGGTTGAAAGGTTTATGAGTTACAGAGCACTGTCTTGAAACTCAATTTGTCAATCTTTGAAGAACCATAACTCCTGAACAATGAAAGTGAAAAGCAATAATATTAAACTTGACCTCCATTTTCTCATTTGTAACAACATATTGAAGTTTGAAAAGTTTTGGTTGAACGGTTCATGAGTAAATGCCTGGACTTGTTTGGCAGTGGCCCTCCCCCACGAATGCCCGTCCTCTATACATCCTCAAATCAATAACCATTTTCCTTCGTAAATCAGTAAAAATCCATGAATTGAAGAGTAAATGAAGATATTGTAACATTACCTGTACAAGAAGTCTCAGTACAGAAACTGTAATATTATCAGACTCAGCTTTTTCTTCTTCTAAATTAATTGAGTCAGTTTGTTCTGCTGTTAGTTTTTGTCCTTCTTTTATCCATTCATTCACTAATTTAGTTGCCTGGCTCACTTTTTCTGCCTGGTTCTTATTCTAAATATGAAAAGTTAAACCAATAACTTGACCCTCGTCTAGTAAGTTTTCAGTTTCACTTAAATATTTTGTCTTTTCAAAGTAAAATTTTAAGTAAAACTTTAGACTAAGAAATCATCAACTGCATTTTTGTACTAAATAAAGAGAACTAACTTTTGCTTTTGCTTATGCATTACCTTTGCTATAGCTGCATGCAGTCTTTGTTTGTGATTATAGTGTTTAAGTTTGCATGTGCTACTCCGATATAAATACTATGTGCTACTATATATGTGCTGATATAAGACATTTGTTTTAATATATCTTGCTTAGCTTTTATTCTGCATGTGCTATCTGCATTAATATATATATGTGATGTCTGTATGTTTGTGTTGTATGTGTATCTGATGTTATTACATGTATGTTTTGTTTATTAATATCAGTCAGTTAAAAGCTCATGTTCTTTGTTATTATGTATATATATGCAACCCGACTTTAAATAAAGATTACTCTACTTTACTTTTTTATTTTAACTAAATTTGGCCAGTAAATAAAATAAAATAATGTGAAGTAAAAAACTGTATTTGAAAAATGTAAGAATACTTAAGATTCAAATTAACTGTAAACAAGAATGTGTCCTCAGTACACGAATGCCCCACTCGCACTATCATTTTCCATGTTCAGTGGACCGTGAAATTGGGATAAAAACTCTAATTTGGCATTAAAATTAGAAAGATCATATCATAGGGAACATGTGTACTAAGTTTGAAGTCGATTGGACTTCAACTTCATCAAAAACTACCTTGACCAAAAACTTTAACCTGGAGCGGGACAGATGGACGAACGGACGGACGGACAAACAGACGGACGGACGCACAGACCAGAAAACATAATGCCCCTCTACTATCGTAGGTGGGGCATAAAAAATAGATTGTCAAATACGAAATTTCCATATTTGGAGTTGAAATTTAAATCATTTTAAATATAATAAATGCTTAAAAGCCAAAGTTTACATGATAGCATTAAACAAAATTATATTTTTCTTTAGGAATGCAGACTTTCAAAAAAGCAAACAGTGGTTTCTGCAAGTGGAGGTTTGGGCCCCCTCAAAATGTTTGACCCCACCAAGTCAAAAACCTGTAATTGTTGTATGTTCCTGTATGACATTTTTGTTTTTTGTTTTATATATTGATCAGCTTGTTAGTTTGTATATTGAATGGTTAACATTTGTCAATTAGGGGCCTTTGATATTTTAGTTGGGTGTGGATTTTGTTCTGAAAGCCTGATGGTGACCTATAGTTGCTGACTTCTACATCATTTGATCTCTAGTGGAAGTTGATTCATTGACAATGAAACCACATGATCTCTAGTGGAAGTTGATTCATTGACAATGAAACCACATGATCTCTAGTGGAGAGTTGATTCATTGACAATGAAACCACATGATCTCTAGTGGAGAGTTGATTCATTGACAATGAAACCACATGATCTCTAGTGGAGAGTTGATTCATTGACAATGAAACCACACATTCTCTAGTGGAGAGTTGATTCATTGACAATGAAACCACATTATCTCTAGTGGAGAGTTGATTCATTGACAACGAAACCACATGATCTTTTATTCATACAAAGGGGACAAGATTCACTGACCTATGGTGATCAGTAACGATATTAAAAGAATAATGGAATACATCATACCCGAATTAAACCACATTTGGACTGGGCCCATACATCCATTGCCTTGTCATATTTCACTGAATGTTTTGGAGCAGGTGGTTGTAAAGGGAGGCCACTCTTTGTGTCAAATTCTGCAGGAACTATTTCTTCCTTCTGATTAAATTCTTTTTTAAAAATTTGTTTGAAAGAGGATTCTGGATCATCACAGCATGTTTTGTCATCTGAAAATCCTAGAAAAACAGAAATAATTTAATCAGAAAATACTAGAAAAACAGAAATTATTTAATCAGAAAAAACACTAGAAATATCAAATACATAAGTTGTTTAATCAGAAAATCCTAGTTATTCACAGGTTAATCAGAAGTTTCTTGAAATTCATTAGTTATTTTGTCAGAACCTCCAAGAATATATAAGTTATTTAAATCTTCTATTTTGTCATTAGTTATCACTGATGAGTGATCTGTGAATGAGTTTGTAAGTTTTAGCTGATAACTTCAAAGGGGTTATCTTTAATACTCTTCATGCTTACAAGTTATTAAAAGGGTAATGATCTATTAAATCTATGCAAATCATGTATATCAACTTTTTTTGGTATTTTCAGTATGATTTTGGACTATTCATTAAGGTTTATCTATTTACCATTAACCAATGAATCAATATAACCATAAACAACATTAGTTTTGGAGTCCTTAAACAAGTTGCCTCCAGCTCTTCTTAATAATTCTGTTGTAAATGCTAGCCAAAATCTGTCCATATTATACTGCACAGGCTTTCCTAAAAACAAAAAAATTTTGAAGGATATTTCTTTGCATACTTCAATTTTACAAGTAATCATTTAAGTATTGTTAAGGGAGTAGAAGGAGGTGTTATCCTAAAATCCTGGAGAAAATAAACAGTAAATCCTGAATTCCCACAAAAAAAGTTGCATTCTTTCCCAATAAGTGTAAATCCTAAATTCCCCATAAAAAAACAAAGGCCCTTTAGCCAAAACCTGGAAAAGGTCCATTCATTCAGTTTTAATAAAAAAAATATTTTCAGGCTTTGGACTGACTAACTGACTGAAAATTCATTTATTTTTCAAGGTCAATTCTAAGACCTTTGAAAGGTTATATTTTCAGCAACCAACACCTAGTTTGGCCATTCAGACAAAGGTAGATACAATACCATAATTAATTGTTAACATCCCTGATACCCCCATTATTCAGTGAACTGTGAAATCAGGATTATACCATTATTTGGGATATGATTTATCTTGTTTACATCATAGTGATCAAGTATTCTAAGTTTCAAAATCGGAGAACCGTGTTGTAGTGGTTATTGCATCGGACTACTTAAACAAAGGTTCCTGGTTCGATCCCCGCTGTGGGAAGAAAATTTCAGGGACTGAATTTTCGGCTTTCCCTTGACACCATTTGCGAGTATGTTCTTGAGAAACGATGACAGTCTGTCTCAAGGGGATGATAAATAGCTGACCCGTGTTAAGAGAGAGCCATATCTCTTGCATGTAAACAACACCCTTTTAGAAAAAGAGCAGGCTAGTGACGCTACAAGGCAGCACTCGCACCCACAAAGTGGAAAGGGATTAATATAAGTTGCAATAACTTGTTTGCCAATCCACTATAAATAAATATGTTTAAACTAAGTGTCAAATTGACCACAACTTCATGGTTAACGACCTTAAAAAAAACTTTACAGAAAAATGAACTAATTTCCCACAGTTATCAGGGTTAAAAATCTAATTTGGTTTCTTATTCAAAATGTATGTCATAATGAAAATGAAAACTTCATTGTTTACTACGTACCTTGACCAAAACCTTTAACCTAATATAAGATGAGATGAGACTGAAGAATACAATGTCTTCCTACCTATTGCAGGCGGAGCATAATTTAAATTACCAAGATAAAAACAAATTCTGTCTAAATAGTGTAATAACCTACCATCCATCTGAAGTATGACCTTGAGTCTATCTTTTGGTAGAGATAATAGATAACCAATCAATGTCAGTAGATTTGGTATTACATCTTTAGTTCTCCCTGCAGGTGATGCTATAAAGTTAGTCAACACAGTGCTCACTTGTTCAACCAAATCAAAGTCCACCAGACATGCTGAAAGTCACAATAACAATTAAATAAATCAGTGCAAAATAAATTATCCAAATCGCACTTCTATCTTGTCAATTCCCAAAATAAAAGTATGTATTGCAAACTTTTATCATAAGTTGTGGTTACTATTGATACTTGAAGACATAATATAACAATATACAATTATGGCCCGTTGAAAAGGTGAATATCCAAAACTTTTAACACGAGAAGGTTATTTTAATGAGGGAGCAGTCCCCAGTGAAATAACTTTTAAGGGTTGACAATTCTGGATATTCATCGATTATAAGGGGCCACAATTGTTTTATTATAACAAACTAACAGTGGAAGGGCCTATAGAACACTAACTATATTCTTTACATAACAAACACAAGCTGACAATCGAAAATTCTGTTATAGAATTATCCAATGTACAACAAAGGTAGAATCTTTTTGTAAAATGTTGATGGCCCATTTTGTTTATTAACGTCTGTGATGTCATTTTCATGGGAGATAACTCGAATGCAAATCTAGACACTAAAAAGGTTATTCGCCTGTGAATAATATGGTTATTTACCACTGATGTAAATTTTAAGGGTTATTCATCCTTATTTGCAATTAAATGAAAATTAACTGAATTATTCCATGTCTTGTGATAAGGTGTTATCTAATAGAATTGTTTGTAATATGTACTCTATAAAAAGGTCATATATACCTACCTCGGCAGGTTCTTTGGTAGACAAAGATTATCTTAAGCTGATGCTCTTGTACATCTGACCGTTGAATGACCAAACATTAGAACTGGTCTCTTAGTTATCTATACCTACCTCGACAGGTTCTTTGGTAGACAAAGATTATCTTAAGCTGATGCTTTTGTACATCTGACCGTTGAATGACCAAACATTAGAACTGGTCTCTTAGTTATCTATACCTACCTTGACAGGTTCTTTGGTAGACAAAGATTATCTTAAGCTGATGCTTTTGTACATCTGACCGTTGAATGACCAAACATTAGAACTGGTCTCTTAGTTATCTATACCTACCTCGACAGGTTCTTTGGTAGACAAAGATTAACTGAATTATTCCATGTCTTGTGATAAGGTGTTATCTAATAGAATTGTTTGTAATATGTACTCTATAAAAAGGTCATATATACCTACCTCGGCAGGTTCTTTGGTAGACAAAGATTATCTTAAGCTAATGCTCTTGTACATCTGACCGTTGAATGACCAAACATTAGAACTGGTCTCTTAGTTATCTATACCTACCTCGACAGGTTCTTTGGTAGACAAAGATTATCTTAAGCTGATGCTTTTGTACATCTGACCGTTGAATGACCAAACATTAGAACTGGTCTCTTAGTTATCTATACCTACCTTGACAGGTTCTTTGGTAGACAAAGATTATCTTAAGCTGATGCTTTTGTACATCTGACCGTTGAATGACCAAACATTAGAACTGGTCTCTTAGTTATCTATACCTACCTCGACAGGTTCTTTGGTAGACAAAGATTAACTGAATTATTCCATGTCTTGTGATAAGGTGTTATCTAATAGAATTGTTTGTAATATGTACTCTATAAAAAGGTCATATATACCTACCTCGGCAGGTTCTTTGGTAGACAAAGATTATCTTAAGCTGATGCTTTTGTACATCTGACCGTTGAATGACCAAACATTAGAACTGGTCTCTTAGTTATCTATACCTACCTCGACAGGTTCTTTGGTAGACAAAGATTATCTTAAGCTGATGTTCCTGTACATCTGATAGCTGACTGACCAAACATTAGAACTGGTCTCTTAGTTATCTATACCTACCTTGACAGGTTCTTTGGTAGACAAAGATCATCTGACCGTTGAATGACCAAGCATTAGACCTGGTCTCTTAGTTATCTATACCTACCTTGACAGGTTCTTTGGTAGACATAGATTATCTTAAGCTGATGCTTTTGTACATCTGACCGTTGAATGACCAAGCATTAGACCTGGTCTCTTAGTTATCTATACCTACCTTGACAGGTTCTTTGGTAGACAAAGATTATCTTAAGCTGATGCTTTTGTACATCTGACCGTTGACTGACCAAACATTAGACCTGGTCTCTTAGTTATCTATACCTACCTCGACAGGTTCTTTGGTAGACAAAGATTATCTTAAGCTGATGCTTTTGTACATCTGACGGTTGAATGACCAAACATTAGACCTGGTCTCATAGTTATCTATACCTACCTCAACAGGTTCTTTGGTAGACAAAGATTATCTTAAGCTGATGTTCCTGTACATCTGATAGCTGACTGACCAAACATTAGGCCTGGTCTCTTAGTTATCTATACCTACCTTGACAGGTTCTTTGGTAGACAAAGATCATCTGACCGTTGAATGACCAAGCATTAGACCTGGTCCCTTAGTTATCTATACCTACCTCAACAGGTTCTTTGGTAGACAAAGATCATCTTAAGCTGATGTTCCTGTACATCTGATAGCTGACTGACCAAACATTAGACCTGGTCTCATAGTTATCTATACCTACCTCAACAGGTTCTTTGGTAGACAAAGATTATCTTAAGCTGATGTTCCTGTACATCTGATAGCTGACTGACCAAACATTAGGCCTGGTCTCTTAGTTATCTATACCTACCTTGACAGGTTCTTTGGTAGACAAAGATCATCTGACCGTTGAATGACCAAGCATTAGACCTGGTCTCTTAGTTATCTATACCTACCTTGACAGGTTCTTTGGTAGACAAAGATCATCTGACCGTTGAATGACCAAGCATTAGACCTGGTCTCTTAGTTATCTATACCTACCTTGACAGGTTCTTTGGTAGACAAAGATTATCTTAAGCTGATGCTCTTGTACATCTGACCGTTGAATGACCAAACATTAGGCCTGGTCTCTTAGTTATCTATACCTACCTTGACAGGTTCTTTGGTAGACAAAGATCATCTGACCGTTGAATGACCAAGCATTAGACCTGGTCTCTTAGTTATCTATACCTACCTTGACAGGTTCTTTGGTAGACAAAGATCATCTGACCGTTGAATGACCAAGCATTAGACCTGGTCTCTTAGTTATCTATACCTACCTTGACAGGTTCTTTGGTAGACAAAGATTATCTTAAGCTGATGCTCTTGTACATCTGACCGTTGAATGACCAAACATTAGGCCTGGTCTCTTAGTTATCTATACCTACCTTGACAGGTTCTTTGGTAGACAAAGATCATCTGACCGTTGAATGACCAAGCATTAGACCTGGTCTCTTAGTTATCTATACCTACCTCAACAGGTTCTTTGGTAGACAAAGATTATCTTAAGCTGATGTTCCTGTACATCTGATAGTTGAATGACCAAACATTAGAACTGGTCTCTTAGTTATCTATACCTACCTCGACAGGTTCTTTGGTAGACATAGATTATCTTAAGCTGATGTTCCTGTACATCTGATAGTTGACTGACCATGCTACCAAGTGTCATGAACATCACATCTATCTGTTTGTAATCATATCCTAAAGGATCCAATGTACATAGAAAACCAAGTACTGGTTTTAGAAGTATCTAAAATGTAATACAATGTAGTATTGATTTCTTATAACAAGGTTCATGTTTATTACTGCTAATTAACTGTCAGTTTTTTCTTCTAATAGAAATCTATAAAAATTCTTATCCATCTTATCAAATTTCATTTTAATTCAATGGTGTAGTTACATGAAATAAGATTCAATTTAGTAATGGAATTCCAAAAGAGAGAGCAAAATACTTTTAGTATAGTTATAGAAATAATAACTGCATGATACATTCATTTTCTTCAGAAGTTTGAAACTTCCACTGATTTTCTTAATTTTTCCATTACTTAAGTCCTAAAATAATAATAATAGAACTAATTTCTATTACAACAGTGAAGCTTTATAATGGTTGTAATCTTACAGACTGAACTTTTGAATGAGCCAATGAATATGCTGGAATACCTGACTACTGGAAACACAGGTGTGTAGTGTTCTATACTGTTATTTGAAATTGGGGATTTTTGGGAATGTAAATAAATCCCTTCACTAGTTCATTGATCTCATAGTGGTTGTAGCGCCGGCCGTTTATCAAGTTTACCAATTTCAAAGCAATGAATGAAAACTGGTGTATTGCAATTTACAATAAATAGTATTTAAATATTCTCTACGTATGTAATTACCTATAAAATACCTAATCTGAAAAGTTATATCTGAAGTTCGTAAAGCAGCTGATCGTTAGCATCCAAATTTGAAACTGACTATAGTCGACCTAGTTTACAAAGTGAATACACAAAAATAGATATTCCCTACTTCCGGTTAACGGTTACAATGTAAACATGAACGATGTGTATCAAAAGACTACAATTATGAAAGATTATCGTTATAAATGAATGTGTAAAAGGTAATTCCATACAACTTTAACATATATAAATGATTTGTTATGCAGTTCCTATGAAAATTACTCCGCATAACATCTCAGTCGCGAATGACAACCTAAAATGTGCTACGAACTCCCGGTAAAATCATTACCAAAATATTGCGGGAATTATGAAATATAAAAATGAACTGCACAAACTATGTGCATTAAACAACGTAATAACTTCTATCACAAAAGTAAATTAAGGTAAAATGCTTTGGCACAACACTGCCTCCCGTCAAATAAAGAATTCTGTCCGCAGAATTAAAACTGAACAATTTACCATTTATCAAGCTTTTTGAAAAAAGTTATTCATGAATTCAATCAATATAAGAACTAACCAAAAGGAATCATTAAAATGAAAAATTGAATTAGCCTCTTCCTTAATAATTTTAAGAAACTTTTCTTATTCATACAAATATACAAATATATACATGCGCAATAAAACAATATTCAATATTTAACAACAATGTTTATGAAAATAAAATGTTTATCTGAAGTTAAGTTTTCTTTTTATTGGAAATGTCACTACACTCTTAATTTTCTTTGTGCAAATGTTTTCATTTTCTAATTTCTTTTCCGCTGACTTCAGCTCTTTCTTCAGATCTTCTTTTCTCTTTTCCAATCTTTGTATAAAATTTCCGAATCTTAGGCATTCGAATTTGTGGCTTTCCTCCAATTCTTTTATTTGCTTTTTGTGGGTTTCTTCCATACTTCTGTTATCTTCCCTGTGTTTTTTCTCCATTTCTTTTATTTTATTTTTAAGTCCCTCAATTTGCTCATCCCGTCCATCTACCTCTACTTCCATAATGGCAACTTCTTCCTCACTGATGGTGATTTCCTCATCATAGTCTGGAATAAATTCTTCCTCTTTCTCTGTCATCAAGGGTGTTGTTTTAATATAAATGTCACTTCCAATCTTTACATTGTATGGGTTTGTGGACTTATTAAAAGTATGTACAGCAGAATCCTCTCTGAGAGGCTTTCCTGCCATGGCATTAGCATGGTTTTTCCATTTTCCCTCAGTTAGTGCCTTAAAATTGCAGATATTACATAAATATGGAATTTGGTTATTGGGAGTATGCCTAAACATAAAATGTTGCACAGCTCCTTTCTTGTTTAAATGTTTAAAATCACAAAGCCTACACTGCCATACTTTGGTTCCTATGCCGTCTGACATTCTATAAATAAAAAAATATCAAAAAACTAAAAAATTGTTTTAAAATTTACACATTTTAAATATTCTACATTTTAAAAATTTGTTTTAAAATTTACACATTTTAAAAATTTGTTTTAAAATTTACACATTTTAAATATTCTACTGGTAACTTGCTTTTGCCCAAATTGGCATGTTTTCATTACAGGGTTTTAGTCGATCATGGTGAACTACCTCAGTGCGGAATTCACCGCGAATCTCATATACAACGGGGCTGAGAATTTTCGTTATCACAAAAGGACCAAGCCATGGAGAGCGAAACTTTTTATTTACGGTTTTGTCAAATTTATAAACCAAGGCCCCTAACTCATATCTGTTGTCAGTCAATCGTGTGTCATGGTCACGTTTTTGTCTTTCTGCATTGCTCTTTAGATTTTCCCTCGCAATCTCATAGACGTTTTGAAAATGAGATTTTATGGTTGAAATGTAATCTTCATTGTTCTCAGTTCTGTTTTCATGACTTCTGAACATCAGGTTCAGAGGAATATTGACCTCTCTACCTAGCATCATGTAGTTTGGTGAAAATCCTGTAGCCGGATGAGGGGTACTTCTATAAGCAGCTAGCAGGAGATTGATGTATTCATCCCAATTTGTTATATTCTTGTTGACAAAGGTCTTGATCATACCACCAAGAGTCTTGTTAAACCTTTCTATTAAACCATTTGATGATGGATGATAAGCAGCTGTTCTGGTTTTGTTAATTTGGAATAGATTACAAATAGATTTGAAAAGGTCACTTTCAAAGTTCTTTCCTTGGTCTGTATGTAATTCTAGTGGTATGCCAAACCTAGCAATGAATTCCATCACTAGTTTCTGTGCTACCAGGTCAGCATGCTGATGTGGTATAGGGTAGGCTTCCATCCATCTGGTAAAATAATCGCCTATAACCAGTATAAATTTATTCTTCTTCTTGGTTAATGTCAGTGGACCAATGATATCTATGCCAATTCTGTCTAATGGGTATCCCACTCTATAGTCCATCAAAGGTGCTTTTGGTTTTTTCCCCGTTCCTTTTATTTTGTTGCATATGGTACAATTCTGTATATGTTCTGTTATATCCTGACTCATCTTGTACCAAGTAAAAACTGTCTTCATTTTCTCTATGGTTTTCTTAACTCCCATGTGTCCAGAATAAGGGGTGTTATGGCTCAAAACCAATATATCCTTCTTTAATATTTGTGGAACAATCAACTGTAAATGATTTAATTTACTCTTGGCATTTATCCATTTCTGATAAACAATACCATCTATCAATTCAATATTCTCCCAGTTTAACCAATATCTCCTTGTGGCTGGACTTAAACTGGCACACAATTCTCTTTCTGGTATTTTTCCTTCTTTTTTCCATTGGTGTAAGTATTTTAGATCTTGATCTTCTTTTTGGAACGCTTGCATTTCTTTAACTGAATATTTGGCCAACCAATCTGGGTGTTCTTGAGACCTTGTTACCACAGCTCTTTGGTAGTGCGGGTGGGGTTTAATAAAATAATAAATGTATTGCAATTTACAATAAATAGTATTTAAATATTCTCTACGTATGTAATTACCTATAAAATACCTAATCTGAAAAGTTATATCTGAAGTTCGTAAAGCAGCTGATCGTTAGCATCCAAATTTGAAACTGACTATAGTCGACCTAGTTTACAAAGTGAATACACAAAAATAGATATTCCCTACTTCCGGTTAACGGTTACAATGTAAACATGAACGCTGTGTAGCAAAAGACTACAATTATGAAAGATTATCGTTATAAATGAATGTGTAAAAGGTAATTCCACACAACTTTAACATATATAAATGATTTGTTATGCAGTTCCTATGAAAATTACTCCGCATAACATCTCAGTCGCGAATGACAACCTAAAATGTGCTACGAACTCCCGGTAAAATCATTACCAAAATATTGCGGGAATTATGAAATATAAAAATTAACTGCACAAACTATGTGCATTAAACAACGTAATAACTTCTATCACGAAAGTAAATTAAGGTAAAATGCTTTGGCACAACAGTGGTTTTGAACAAAGTTGATGTGAAACTACTGTCAGATCTATATAATAACAGATTTATAATAAGCATAATACCTTAACTTTCTTCCAATGTGTCTGATTTACATACAAAGGTAACCAAGCATTGATTGGCTCTCTACCAAGTCCAACTGTTGTCACTCCTAGGTCAAAGTTGAAACCTCCATGTGCTTGTAACTGTCCGTCTACTTTTAACTTAAATTCCAGAGCGTCCATCATAGCAGTCTTACTAACAACTGTACCACTGATATTGTGTATCCAAATCTATACAAACAGTTAAAGAATGTCATTCAAGGAATATACAAAAGCAATTGGAAGATAAAATAATGTCCCATATCAAATAATATTCTTAAAAATCATTTCTGCAGAAGTTTGTCTGAAGAACAATTGAAGTATAATGGAAATATTTTATACAAATGGCAGTATTTAAACATGTAAGCTATGTAAGTTATTTTTCAGAACTTCTTTAAAAAGGTCACGTCTCTTAAGCAGTCACTTGTAATACTTCTTATAAGTAACTACTTTAAAATACATGTTTGACTGTAAGTATATACTCACTAGTGAAGGTTCATCTAAGATGACTTCAGATCTTTTGACAGTCAAACCAAAGCCTATCAAATCATCTGGGTCACTGTCTATCAATACATCCTTAATTGAATTCTGAGACAGTGCACAGAAGTAAAAGTCACATGTTTCCTGGGTGATGTTCTTTACATCCTCTACATCTATCTGTAGTCCTGTTAGCTCTTCCTGTGCTGTTTTGGCAGATGACAAATTCTTTGTGGCTCTTCGGTCCATTAACCTATGTCTTCTAGATTTGGAAAACTGTTCAAAATAATATAGTTATCAAGCTGTAACATGTCTGATTAACAGTCTGATTTAATTTTGGGACAATAAAAGAAAAGTATGGTCCTGTTTTTTATTCAATATCTCTTACGAAAAGGTTTATCTGTAAAAATACCTTGTAGAAAATTTAATTTCCTTAGTCTCAAAGAGATGAATCAAAAGGCCTTTGTCTTTATAAAATTTGTACAAAATATCAAAAAGATCAATCATAGAAAACAAGGAAAATGAAGACAATATCTTAGAATCACTATCTAGGAAAACATGGTCTACATACTTGAGCCTGGTACCTCATATCATGTGCTCTAGCCAACATCCCAACTGATGGGGTCTCTTTTCTGGCAAATTCTGCTATTAATGTAAACATTTTGTTTATCTAAAAAATAAAAGTAAATTAAACTCTGTTAATAAAAGGTATAACAAACAACTATTGAATTGCAGTAATAGCAATTCTAACTTTGATTCAATTTAATATGTAAGAACTATTTACATAAGAGTAAAGTCAATGTATGTTTGAGATAATGTGTGGATATGAATCCAAAACAGTAAAACTTCACGAGTGATTCTATTTGTGAAAAAATAAATTTCAGATCTAAATTTTACACATGTAATGGAGGATATCTTCTCATAATGCAATCTTGTACAATTGTCTTACTGAGGCTAAACTTAAAACAGCATATTTAATATTGTTAAATGTCAAATATTTTATAAATGTGTACAGGTTGACTAGCATTTTAAGAATTGTCCAAATCATTGATATTTGTATTTAACAATGTCATGTACCTTTCCCTGAATATCTGACATCATTTTATGAATCTCTTCTCTTAGACTTTTGTTGATATCTTTGCCATATAGTGGTATTCGTGACAACCTTTCTTGTAACTTTGTTAATCTTTTTTCTATCACAGAAGCATCTAAAATACAAAACATGACCAGTCTTCTTAACACTAAATCAATGCATAATATTCACACCAAAAACAATCTCTTGCCCAACTACCAATTAAACCTCAACTTGTTTTTTCTAAAAAGATTTTGTGTTTTATCAATTATTTTATATTACTGCATTGAGTGTGATACTGGTTTCTCCACTACGCCTTCAGTCTTCAAATGTGCACCAACTAAATATCTAAAGAAAAAGTGTGTGTTATACACACCAAAATATGGTAGTATTTTATGTATTAAGTATGAGAATTCAGTAAACAGACAAACTTTACCTCCTTCGCCGGTTATAATTTCTGATAGTTTGGTTGCCACGATATCTGTACTTCTAGACAAAATCTGTATACTCCACAGACATTTATCTTTAACAGACGTTAGAGTCATCATAGAACTGTTACATACATCACAAGGAAATGTCACTTCTTTAAGAGTAGAATTCTGTCAAATAGATAGCATTAGAACAGTACAAACAAATACATTTACCAAACTCATACATGCTAATAGATAGCATTAGAACAGTAAAACAAATACATTTACCAAACTCATACATGCTAATAGATAGCATTAGAACAGTACAAACAAATACATTTACCAAACTCATACATGCTAATAGATAGCATTAGAACAGTACAAACAAATACATTTACCAAACTCATACATGCTAATAGATAGCATTAGAACAGTACAAACAAATACATTTACCAAACTCATACATGCTAATAGATAGCATTAGAACAGTACAAACAAATACATTTACCAAACTCATACATGCTAATAGATAGCATTAGAACAGTACAAACAAATACATTTACCAAACTCATACATGCTAATAGATAGCATTAGAACAGTACAAACAAATACATTTACCAAACTCATACATGCTAATAGATAGCATTAGAACAGTACAAACAAATATATTCACCAAACTCATACATGATAATCAATATTTAAATGAACAAAAATCCAAGATATCAGGAAAAATAATTGAAATGAGCAGCTATACTAAGTCCAGAAACTATCTCTAATATTCAACATTTTCAAAAGATGAACAAACCTTTAAAATATTGATAACCTAAAATTGGACTTTTTCTGTGATGTACTATTGTACAGGCATCTTTTTTCATAAATTCATGTGCCAGAATGGAAATGTGTGCAGACATTTTAACACTTCAAGTGTAGATAACTACTTGGTCAAGGTTGAACGGTACAGTTCATTTTTATGGTAGCTTTTTAAGTGTTGGCATAATAATCAAGAAAAAAATAGACCTCTGAGAGACTGATGTACAATTATCTTAGATTTTAAAGTAAGATTAGAATTTCATGTATTAGTGCTTACCACTTTCAGTTTATGAGTGATGTGAACTTTGACAGTTGGACAAAGGGATGGTGTCTGATTTAGTATCCATGTGGTTGCAGTTACAGCAGGCTCATCTGAAAGGGAAATACAAATGTACATATCTTTTTAAATTTTGAATACAATAACTTTTAAATATGAGTGTATTTTTTTTCTTTTTGAAATTTATTATTTGACTCCTTCAGCTAGTTTTGGTTTTAAGCATTGTCTATACTGGCAGACAGATAGACAGTCAAGGTTAACACGTAATGTCCCATTACCCTAGCAGCAGGGCATAAAAATATGTTAATCATTGTTTTTGCCTATTTTCTGGATCAAATAAGTCAACCAAATAGTCCAACCTTTTATTAATTTCAATGTTGACATTCTTTTCTTTTGAAATAGCTGAACACACCTTGATCATGCGTAACCCAACTCTGGTATAAGAGTAAAATTGCAGGTCACATGAATGGGGATTCAATGAGGTTAAATTATTTACTTGCAAGTCAACAATACATCAGCAATGTTTTTAAGCTTATTTTAACAAATAGGGGTCAAACTGACTGCTTATAACAAAAAAATATATAATAATTCTGTTTTTATAAGTACTTGAAACAAAGAGTTATAGTAATAATTTTCTTTTATTATTCAATAGAATTTGGACATACAGTCAAACCCGAGTAAACAGGACCCTGAATAAATCGGTTTCCTGTCCATTCTGGCCGAAAAATTAAAGTCCCATTTTTTTCCCTTCAAAATCTTTGTTAAAATACCCTTTGTAAACCAGACCCTGTGTATTCTGAATTCCGGTCTTATGATGTAGTCCCAATACTCTTAATCTCATCAATTATTACCTGTCAAAACCGGTTTGTCTAATTAATTTCAAATGATGGATATGCAATCAAAACAAATTTGTTTTTTAATATATAATATGACTTTACATGATATCAATTTGCCAGGTGTTCAACTGTGAACTTACAATTTGGTACAGTAGTGAGCTGTATTAATTATTCAAACACTATAAACATGTTTATTAAACTAAGACATGCTGAATATATCTCAGAACGAACTTACGTTGTAACTTGTATATATTTTTTTTCAAATCGAGGAGTAAGAAATTTACATCATGTTTTCAAAATCTTTTGTTCCCTGTTGTGAACCCCTAAACCAATGACCATGATAATGGAAGAACATCCGGATGAAAACAATCATTGGGCATTGTACACTGAACGACAATGTTTCAATCGTGATGAAATTTCATTTGATAACATTCTGGATTTTTAATCAGCCATACCAACGTTGGAAATTAACGATCATGAAAGTAAAACGAAACTCTCGTGTCTCAATCCAAACAATGCGAGTATAATGATGCAAATGAAAACAATGAAAAACAAAGTGAACGTGAAATTGATAAGTCGGAAACTGATGCTTCCAAGGTCCATTTGACAGACAAGGATATGTAAAACACGGTTAAAATATCATTTTTTTTAATTCGAGGAACAACCAGTTTCTTAAATTTCTATAGCTAATGAATATGAAGATTCAAAACAATGATCATAAGAAGTTATTAAGTTATTGCATTTTGTATTTAAATTGATTAGTTTATAATTTACAATCAGACAGAACTTTAACATGCAATATATTGGACGTAACAAGTCAATTACTTCCGGTCAAAACGGAAACCTGAATAAACAGGCTCACTGTCCAAACCGGCCCTTTTTCATAGTCCCGTAGTCGGACGTCTTATAAATACAGGTTTTACTGTTTAATTTTTTTATATGGTAAAGACTACCAACCTGATTGTAAATCCTGAGTAACAGGTGCCTTGATAACACAAGATTGCACTTTTTTGCCATTATCTTCTATTTTGTTATCTTCATTTATTGAAAGATGAACATCTACATGCTGACCAGACCTGAAAGATACAATTATTAAAAAAATACTCAATTGTACAATTATCCACACATTTAGGGTACTAAAACCTTTTAAAGAATTATCAAACAGGAAAATGCCTCAACTCTACACCATGTCTGGCTCGCACTATCACATTTAAATGTTCTGAGAACCAATGAAGTCTACATAAAAACCCTTACTTGTCATGGACTTTGAGAGTTCATATCATAATAAACAATAGACAATTTTCATATAACCTACTTTAGAGTCTGGATTATATTTTTTTGACAAGTAAGTATGACATTCTGATGTTCAGTCAAGTAAGAGTGGCTAAAAGAGGTAAAATCAAGATCACGTTCAATGCAATATCAGGAAAAAATTAACTGTTATAACTCTGTTGTAAATAGAAAACATCAAATACCGGTAGTTAAAGTCAGAGACAAATTAAAAGGGGGCAAGTTTGGTTGATTATGAAAAGATTCAATGAAGCATGACAAGAGTGCCCCTCCTTTCGTCGGGTTGTGGTCTCATTGACACATTCCCCATTTCCATTCTCAATTTTATTGATTTTTACTTCTTTAAGTTGCTCTTACTTGAAAAGAGGAATCTATATTTGCAAGTGCCTGTAGAATACTTTTCTCTCTAAATGTGTATGCACAGAAAACTTTATAATAATGTTTTTGTTTAAATTTTTTTTACATTTCCAGAATTTTTTATAAAATTTAGGTGTCCATGATTTCATTTTACATGCAATTTACTTAGACCAAGATGAAAATTACACATAAACTGGCCAATGATTTTCATTTTACTAATTATTACTATCTGAAGACATTCCAAATATACGTTGAGCATACATTTTTTTTTCTCTCAATTAAATCACATTGGAAACTAAGAGTTGAAAGTACTGATTAGAATGATTAAAAATTTGACAGTATGTATGGACAAACCTTTTTGAAGACTGAATTTTGTCCTCTAATGTCTTTTGGTCATTTTTGTCTTCGAATTGTTGTGTGATTGACACATCACCTTTTATTCATAATGACAGTTATCATAACATTATAATATAGGCAGTATTTATAACAAGGCAAACTTACAACTGCTATATCATAACATCATAAATTTCATGCAATTCCTAAATGATATTTACCCTTGTACAATAAAATCAAAGAGTTCCTGTAATTTCTTTGTCAATGAATCTGGACCCTCACTCGGCTCACAGTACCTAAACATCCCTGTTCCTTCACCAGCATCGGTCAAATCTTTCAAAAACTTAAACTGGTGATCTGTGAATGAACTCAATTAATATAATTAATTATATAACAGGGTCTCTGACTAAAAATAGCATTTCATTTCCACATAAAAGTAAGACTAGTAATATTATACTCTAGTGAAATATCTGAGATTATACTGCAATTTGATTGGTTGCTAGTACCATGTGAACAAAAACAAAAATCAGAAAGGTATCTAATATTGAAATCAGGGCACTCCAGAATAATATAATTATTATTTGAGTTTCAATGGGGATGTGGGTTCATATTTTCTGTCAGTGACCTATTTTTATTAGGAGATACAAAACAGTGGTAGGGAATATGAACCCATATCCTCAGTAAAGATCCTGAATAACTTATATTATTCCACTGCATGTTGATTTTAATAGCGAAATCAACATTTGGATTGTTAAAACTATCACACGTGACGTCAAACAATATACATTCATTCCCCGTGCCTGAGGGAGATATGAAGATTTGTTCACCCAAGAATATTCATTTCACGAGGGTTTCATTTTGATAGGGTTGTTTGAAAAAAAAATTCAAATCTAAAAACAAATAGAAAAGAATAAATAAATAATTAACTATAAATCGGTACTGATTATCATTGTATATGTTGTGTTGAGATGTGAAGATTTGTTCACCCTCGAAAAGTCATATTTCCCTCGGGCGATGACCTCGTGAAATATGACTTTTCTTGGGTGAACAAGTGTTCATATTTCCCTCAGACAAGGGAAATAAATGTATAATATGCTCACTGAAAACTTGAAAATGTTTGTGAGTTTATGATTTCATGATTAGATAATCAAGAGCCTTAAGTATTTATATCTATATTCACCAAACATGAACTTTTTACTTATCATGAGAAACATGATATATGTAACTAGTAGAGCAGGAATTGGTGGCCATTTGATAGTACAATAGTTCAGCTGAGGTCTGGTCTTTAATTTCAAGGTATATGTGTAATATTTTATGAATTATTGCTTGCCCTTTTTGTCTTTTTTGTATTTTAATTGTCCTTTAACTTATGGTTTGTCCAGTGATATTATATTATAAATCCTATAATTTGTAATAAATTGATGTAACAAACCTTTTGAGAAGCCTACAGAATGAACAGTGACAGGTATGCTTAGTGAATCTATTCTTGTTTTCCAGCTGACAGTTCTTTTATTGACCATTTCAAAATTGTTAGCTGTATCCTGGCCATCAGTCATAAAAACCACTACTGCTCTGTCATAGGAATGCTCTACAAAATAAGACCATGTGACATAAGTATGCTCCATTTACCTAGGTGGAAAGAATATCCAATCATAAACATACAAATTATTTTGTCCCAAATATAACTTGTAAGATTTCAGCAGCAATTTGGGTACAGTGAAGTTAAACATATTTGTGACAGAGAGAATATGACAGTGCAAGTGCTTGTATATAAAATTATTATAACAAAAACTTTATTTTACTTTAGACATAACAAAAACTTATTATGTTTTGGTCTTTTTTATTGCTCTATTTGGTTAAGGGTTTTGATTTTAATCAATTGCAGGACAAAACAAGAATGTGTCCTCAATACACGGATGCCCCACTCCCACTATCATTTTCTATGTTCAATGGACCGTGAAATTGGGGTCAGAACTCTAATTTGGCATTGCAATTAAAAAGATCATATCATAAGGAACATGTATACTAAGTTTCAGGTTGATTGGACTTCAACTTCATCAAAAACTACCTCTACCAAAAACTTTAACCTGAAGCCGGACAGACAGACAAACGAACGGTACGATGAAGGACGGTACAACCGACGGACCAACGAACGAACGCATAGACCAGAAAACATTATGCCCCTCTATTATCGTAGGTGGGGCATAAATAGTAGCTCTAATAAATTGGATATTTGGTGCAAAGGGATAGAATATCTGTGTTTGGTTGGGGTCACCTGAAAAAGTTTAAATCAATACAAACCATTTTTTGATAGTAGTATATCTAGCTTGTCAAATACAATGATAAAGTTTGTCATTGATGATGCCTTGAGTTCATCAATTTTCTTCTGATAATTTTCTGTATTTAGTTCCAACAAGGACACTTGACTGTTGTAAGAAATAACATCTGTCTTTATGTCACTGCAGGGTATAGTCTGAGACAGGAGCTCATGGAGGGCACTTTTTACCTGTTAATAAATCAAAATGTAGTTGACAAAATTAAATGTAAATGCATATTTTCCCAACAAATCAATTCAGAACACTGACTTCAGTATTTTTCTATATGTTATTAGAAAAACAGATTATATCGCTTAACTCAGTAGAATAGAATAGTAATCTATTATAAATATGCATCTACTTTTGTTACTTAGCAAGTTAGCTTGATCTTTTGTTGATGTTTATCCTCCATACTGTTTAACCAAGATTTTTTACTAAAGTTTATTTTTTCTTTGTAAATATTAGACAAATGAGATGTCATTGATCAAGGCAACTTAAACCACCAGAGAAGACATCTTTAACTAATTCACTCAAGACACTGCTTTTGCAGGAATATGAACAATCAATCAATACATACAATATCTTCTAATAATCATTGTCTATATATTACAATTCTTCTGTATATCATTTGCAAAAGAAATTCAAATTCTTTAAATTTGTGACCATTCAAAACTCCTTTCTACAAAGCTTAAGGCAACATATCAAGGAACTGAAATTTACCAATTATGTTAAATAACCACCAACAGAAAATCAAATATACCTGCTCTACTTTTTTCCATGGAACTAGCTTCTCTATCAACAAACTGGCTTTATATAGCTATGACCAACAGATCCTCTCTAAATACAAATATTATAGATGTACAAATGTACCTGCTCTATTGGACTACAGGCCACAGGCCTACTCTCAACATACCTGTTTTATTGGACTGCCACCCATAGATCCACTTGTATCAACAGCAACGATTAGATATGTTCTATAGTTTTTGAAACTACTGCTCCAGTCCTTTGGTAAATGTATCTGCAGATTGAGAATCTGTTCCTTACTAACTGAAAAATCGGCATTAAAATAAAATTCTGTGATTATATATGTAGTTTGAAGGGCAATGATTTCAATACAAAATGTAATAAGTACAACATGTACAGATGTAGTTTATCAATCTATTTTGAGATTCTGAGTCTGGAGCAGTTTTGGTTAATTGGCCACCAATAGAATTCCTTTTAAATCAAGAAAATATGCTTAATATTTTTTATTGGTATAATTAACAATGATTAATGATATTGTTCTCAGCACTTGTAAATCAAAATCATATTAAATAGTATAGTCATACCCATGCACTTTAAATGGTACTATCTACACATGTATTTTGGCATTGCACATGGTCAGGTTTTTCTCTTACTATTACTGAAGTCTTTACACTACTTATTGATAACTATTTTAATTTTTTTTTAAAACAGCTTTAAAAATCGTATTGCCCAGTTTTACTCTATTTTATACAAGAACAAAATGTTATACCAGTATCATAGACAAATTTAATACTAATTTACCAGTATTGTGATCACCAATTAAGTACAGGAAATCAAAGATGTAAACAAATTTCATTTTTCCAAGGCATTTTTTTGTGGTCTAAAAAAGGGATTTTGTGACCAGACAAAAAAAGAATCCTGGAAACCTAAAAAGTGGTTGGTCATGTAGGTGGCTTCATCTGAAGGTAATTTTAAAGAATAATAATATTTTATTTAAGGTCAACAAAAAGACTTTCTAAATTTTATTCACCATAATTACATGTAGACTAAATATTTCTTAACAGTTTGATGTGTCAGAGGGTATCTAAATAGCACTTATTTTCGTAGTTTTTTCACCTATCTTTTTTAAGATCCAGACAAAATTGATGTCTTCTTCCACCAAAAAATTAAAGATCAAAATATATTTCAGATACAATTATTTTATGCACAAGTATACTAGTGACTCTCAAAATAAAAGCCATGTCTATGATCAGACATATAAAAGAGTAATTCGGGAAAAAAATTTAATAGGTCGAAAATACAATACAGGAGGATATATGTTGCATAAAATAATTGTATCTTGTAAGATTTCTGAAGCTATTCTTGTTGAATAGGTTCAATTTGGGTACTGTGACTTTAGTAGTTTTGAAACATCTTGTAAATAATACCGATATTGTTTCCTCTCCATAATGGCATAAGAATGATTATAACTTATATGCAAAGAATCATCTTGTATTGAACAAAATATATTTCTTCTTTTGTTACAGAAAACCATCAACGTACTGATGTTTACTTTCCGGTACTTAACAAGTTTATAAACGTTGTGCACAGAGACATTTATTTCAATTTGTGAAATGTCACCAGTTAAAATCATACCTTCTTTTTGTTCCTCATTTTGAATTGACTGACACTGAATAAAAGACTGAAATGGAGTAAATGCTCTCTTCAGTGTCTGGTCAAAACCACTCATGTTATCGTCGTCAGAGTTTTACCTTCTCCCTCCTCTTAAGCCGAATTTGATATCTTAAATACTTATTATCACTGAATATTGCACATTATATTAGGGAGATTAGGAATATTGCTTTGGTTTGCATCATCTCTTTTGGTTACGAAAGGCTGTGGTAATCAAAGGGCACTACTTGGTAAGTGGAGAGAAACGTACAATATTCTGTTTTCCACTGGTATTAATGTACGTTCCTCCGTTATATATTGAAGCACTCATACTTGGGATCAAGGACGTATTTAACCAACATACGTGAGGGTCTGGATAGGGGGGGGGGGTCTGTTCAGTAATCATTTTTTTCACCCCTTTTTCTCTAATCATTAAAAAAATAATCCCTTTTTTCTCTAATCTTCAAACAGTTAACCCCTTTTTGCTCTGATCTTCATTTTTTTGCCCGTTATTATCTAATCTTCATTGTAGTTAAGGGCATTATTCTTTAATCATTTAACCCCATCCAAACCCTCATACGTCCTTGTTGAGATACATTTCAACAATTCGATAATATACCAACGTATAATGCAGGTTTATTTTATTTTTATTACAGAGACCCAGAGACCTATCTTATAACAGACACGAACGTTATAATATTAGCATCATCTCTTCTTTTAATTCAATTCAATCAAATATTTATTGCCATAAAACTGCATTTTTATAGTATGTGATAAAACATAACAAAAGAAAATAAAGATTAAGTTACAAGTTAACAAGATCATTCATATAAACAATAAAAGTAAATAAATTTTATTATCAGTTTTCTGAATTCAAGTTTTGAGCTTATTTTTACATGTTTATAACTAGTTAAATATATATAGGAATATGTGGTATGAGGGCCAATGAAACAACTCTATAGTATAGAATGTCCCTGCCATAGCGTGGATAGTTTTAAATACTTTAATTAATTTGAATGTCCCTTTGGTATCCAGTGGCGTAGCTATGTCATTTTAACGTGTACTCCCGAACCTGGGCAAGGAGCCTAAAGATCTCAACCGGGTCCAGGTCAAAGCACCTGCTGTTAGTGTGTTTAAGAGGGCGAATCCCTCAAAAGCTATAGAGTTATCGAGAATGAGATACGATTCCCATCATTAATAAAACTCATCAGTAGCACAATACTCTATAATATAAGTGGTTTATTTTTTATGTTTAATTCGTTCATGTGCTAATTAGGAATATAATGGTCAAAGAGAAAACATCCAAACCAATAACTTTGAAATATGAGTAAAGGGAGCTGCGGGTAAAGAATTTAATTGACAAAAAAAAATCTTTAATGAACATGAAATAATTAATTCTCAGAGATCAGGTGCAATGTTAAAAATCGTTAAGAGTTCTTTGGTAACCTGATTTCTTCCCGCAAAAAGTGAATCCCTTTATTATTTATTAGTCCTTTACAGGATTTAAACAAATCAAACTTTTTCTTTAGATATTTTTTCTCGATCTGGAACACTAACGTTTGCCAAATATTCATGACAATCTATAGAGGTTTATAAGTTTTATCATGGAAAAAAATCAGACCGTCTATATTAGTCTGTCTGTCAGTACAGAACTGAAAAAACGAACGAAAAAAATAAACTTTCAAGTTTTTTACTTTAGACATTAATCTAAAAAAAAAAAGTCTTCCAAAGTTTCATAAAATTCGATGTAGGTTTGGCTAAGAAATTAATATGTGGAACAATATTAACTTTAACTCCAAACTGTAACTTCTTGTTAACTGCAAACAAATATCCCTTTTATCCCTTAAATATAGGAAATCATTATTATGCACTGGAAACTCTTTTAGTCATATACAGTTTTTGACCAACTTCTATAACATTTCAAGAAGGTTTGACTAAGTTATGATAGATATTTAAAAAAAACCCACCTTTAACCACATACTGTACCTTAATATTATTGCCACCGAAAAAAGAACTGCTTTGAAAAAAAAAAGAAATTACGCAGAATTCACAGTAGTTTCAGACTATTACAGAGAAAAAAAAAACAAATATACAGTTAATATGATACCAGAGACATATAATATTATATGTCTCTGATGATACCATGTCGTTGAAAATTAATTTTCGTCCCTTTAATTCCCCATTGAAGAAATAAGTACAAGGCTGATATGAATTTAACCAGTTCTTTTTATTTTTAGATTGATTTTTTTAATCAAATACAAGTGTACGCCCGGGCGTTTTGACGTAAACGTTGCTACGCGCATGGTATCTTTCGCCTCTTTTTTAAAAGTTGACAAACTTCAATGTATTATATAGATATAGGAAGACGGGGTATAAGTTCAAATGAGACAACTCTATATTTTAGAAGTTGCTCTAACATGCTAGTATGTCTTAAATGTTTGCATGTATGCTATATTTTTATTTGTGCTTAATTTTAGTTGTGCTTAAATTTTAGTTGTGCCTCATGTTTGGCTTTGCATGTATTTCAATATGTCTGTGCTGTTATATATCTTGTCTGCATGTTGTGTGTTTTAATGTTGTGTTTATGCAGGGACCTTTTTTTTTTTGTAATGTGTTTATTGGCAAAAAACTACACATGTGATAATTATAGTAAGTAAGTCCATAGTACACCAGCAAAATCGAGACAAGTACATAAAGTTGATATTTTGAATCCTTCTATAAACGTATAATATAGATAATAATAATTTTAAAAAAAGAACAGAAAATCTTAATCTGAGGTAGCATGGATTGGGTAGATATTTTTATTACATGAAAGTTAACTTATAAAATCATTTTATTAGTTGGAGCCAGGGGTTCCCTTATGCATACGCTCTTTGCAATGTTTATTTTTATAAAATATCATTTTTTCAATAAACAAATTTTCTTTAAGATAATTTTTAAGGCTACAATATTTACTTGTCCACATTGCATTTTTGTAACCACACAACATAGAAAGACACACTATAAAATATCAATTGGAATGGCTTCACTCAATCAATGTCCGTCTTCCATGATTTATATTACCTTGACCTCATTTACATGGGTCATTGGTACTGTTAATTGTATAGTTATTATTTATTTTATGCCATTTCCATTCATCGCTATAAATGATCATCTAAAAAAAAGTAAATCACAAAAATGGTGAACTCCGAGGAAAATTCAAAACGGAAAGTCCCTTATCAAATGGCAAAATCATATGATAAAATATATATATCAAATGCGGTAAATAGTCTAATTCGGTAGGTCACATTCGTGAAAAGGGAACGGGATTGTAGTTTTAAAAGGAACATTAGCCGATATCATCTGTATGACGGATATTCCACAACGGTCAACCAACTCACATGATGATGTCCGTAAAATCTTTTTTGTCGTAAAGTTGTTTTCAACCGACCCTCATAGTCAATTTTTAGATATAGGTCCTAATCAAATGACAAAATCAAAAGCTCAAACACACCAAACGAATGGTTAACAACTGTCATATTTCTGACTTGGTACAGGCATTTTCTCATGTAGAAAATGATGGATTGAACCTGGTTTTATAGCGTTAAACCTCTCACTTGTATGACAGTCGCTTCAAATTCCGTTGTATTTACAACGATGTGTGAACAAAACAGACATAATAGGTAAAATAGTCACAAAATGAGTACAGCAGTCATCATTGTGTCACAATCTCAAAAACAAACAAACATTTAACAAAAAAGCACAAAAAGCATCTAATGATCTATGATTTGACTTTTTGAGGGTTTATCTCGTGATCTATGATCCAAGCACACCGACAGACACAAATCTTTATTCAGCATGCTTCTGGGTGTTGCGGGAGTTCTCACTGTGCTGTGCAGAAAACAGGTCAAGGCGACAAGCACAGTGAGAAAATTCCACAACACACAGAAGCATGCTACAGCTGTCCCATAAAGAATAAGAATGTAGGAAAATCTGGAATCACATAAAATCTAATGTCGGAACGACACGAATAAAATAAACCCAACTTGAAGCCATTTTTAGGAGTGGAAATTTGAGAATGAAAGTCCATATAAATGTTATTTGCACAAAATTTTCAATTCCAAAGCCGAAAAATTAGCGGAGACAAAACCAAACGTATAAACTCAATCCGAAACTCATCATAGTAGACTTGCATACTCAATACCGGCTCACTATGGGAAGGCGTTTAAAAGAAAGTCAATATAACTTCACATAATTTTCAAAGTCCATGGACCCGTTATTTCAACAAAAATTAGCGTAACAAAACCATGCAAGCGCAACCTTTGATCTGAAACTGATCATAGTAAAAATAAAAAATCAGTTTAATATGTGAAGGCGTTTAAAAAAAAATCGTATTACTGTTCGTTGCGGAATGACGGACATACGGAATGATGGAATGGCTGATAAGGGTACATATACGACACTTTGTGGTTGAGCCATAACAATTGAAATGCATACTTTTAAAGATTTGTTTCCGTTTGTATATAACTTCCTTGATCTGTACAAATACTTAAACTATTTTTTTGTCATTTGGATAACAAAAGTATGATTTAAAAATTATGCAAACAACGCAGCTATACAATCAATTTTATTTCAAAACAGTTACTCTTTCAGTGTCATTCTCAAGTTCTTGATTGTCATCCATTTTTTCTATCAGGTTAAAAGTTACTTCTGATTTAACTTTTCCAGTATAATCTTTGACTATGTCTCCATCTGGTTTAAAATTCGCTGTATTAAGAGTGGAAGTCTCCTTCCTAAAAATGAATTATTAGTTAATAGACTTGTTGTTCATGAATAAATACTAACAGTATAACTTTAAGCAACGTAACTCCTGTAAAAGTCATTTAATGTCGAAAAAATAGGCAACAAAATATAAGTATAAGTAAACAATTGATATATTCAAAGGAATTCGAAAGCACGCAGTAATTGAAAGTTTGCCCGAGTCTACTATAACACTATTACAGTAGTATCAGTGTTTGCTGACATGAACTCATGCTTCCTTTAATTCTAATATTGACGGATGAACATCAAGGTTGAATAGATTTTATACGTCGTCAACAATTTAGTTTGTACCAAACTATAGAAAAACGATTATTACTCCAAAATACCAAATTAAAAGATTGAACACAGGTTTTTTTATAAGTTTATTAATTGAAAAATGCATTGTTGGATAGTTGTCTTATTGCCAATTATACCACATCTCCTTATTTTCATCAGGAATAACTTATAAACTTGTTTGCATTATAGATGATATCACCATCTTACGCTTGGGGATCTGTTGATGAAGCAAATTAAATCATACTTCCGCAAAAAAATCATCGTATGTAACATCTGTAGGTTTAGACCAATCTAATTAAAAACCGATCTCTCATCGCTCCTGTTTCTGATATGTCGCGTGGGAGCATTTATCAATAATGGTATTTTCTGCAGAAGGTGATTTGGGATAGCAACTTACTAGAATTTGTAGTATCAGTTTTATCTATCTCTTTACACTGAACTCTAACGCGAAAACAAAACATTGTTGAAGGCATTTTAGCTGATATAACCAATGCAATGACCGAAACCAATGCCGTATACAAAGGCTTTAATCTTTAAACACAGTTTATCGAAAATAGTAAACTTTACATTAATTGAATTGTAAAGAAGGGTTAAATCTAAACCTCGAATTGTGACATGTTTAAGAAATTTGAGTTCTGCTAACAGTATTAACATTGAGAGTACACGGTAAATACCTAACAGCTTATAAATGTAGATATTATAAGGGCCTTTTTCAAAAAATGTGGATTTTCTTGTACAATCAATATTTCTAAAAAAGTGTAAATATTTTTATCCCATTTTTAGATACACCATTTAGTTTTTGGTGTGTGTAACAAGTTCCAGCAAATTCAATATGAAATTTAGCTACAGAAATTGCTTCCAGTGGGTTTCAAAGGGTCCAAAAACCCCAAAATTGCTTGTACGAAATTGAAAAACAAGTCTTTTGTAAATGCTGGTTTTAATACCCAGCGGAAATTATTATTTTTCTTTTGTTATTATAAATATATAGGTATCACTGCAGGTATGTATACACAAATACAGGGAATTATTAGATTTTGTTAGCATTTTTTTTTACTTTTCATTTCGTACTTAAAAAAATGTCAACTACATAACACAAATGAAATAATGTTGCCAATAAACAACTGATTATATCCCTTGTAACTAAGGAAGTGTTCTCTACTTACTCTTCATCCTCTGATGACGTGCTTAAAGTTACAGGATGACATCATTGATTCATTTCATTATAGATTAGTTTTGGTGAGTACAAATTTAATACTCCGTAATTTTATTCTATGTCAACTTTGTAACGGCAAAAACATTGATAAATTTTGGCATAAATATTTTTTTTTACATAAATCATTCAAAGTCTATAATACTGACTTTAATTCAATAAAAACCATTTATCTGGTAGTATTAGGGCCAAGAAAAACATCCAAAAACCACAAATAGGTCAACTACATAACGGTCAACTACATAACGCAGTGAATCGTTATGTAGTTGACAAAAAGCGTTATGTAGTTGACAATGCTGAATTAAATTCACTTTAAAATATGTTTCTAAAAAGTGTTATTTTAACCATGTTAACTGTTTTGAAAAAAGTGTGATGATTTTTATGGAAATATATATATATCAAGCAAAATGTAAATATTATTAAAAAAAAATTAGGGACCGAAACTAAATCCGTTATGTAGTTGACATATGTCCCATACTTGTTTCTATGTTATTTTTTAAAATATTTTTGTAGTAGCATTTAAGATTGCATATTTTTATTTCAGGTTGTATTGTTGTTAAACTATTCAATTTCATTTATTAAAGTTGAAAATTGAATATTTTTTTGTATTGTTATTTCACAACTGAAATATCCACATTTTTTGAAAATGACCCATAACATGTGCATTATGTTGAAAACGCGGATGGGTGTAGTGTTTATGAAACTCAACATTACCTCCTCTTTTTAATCTTTTTACAGTATAAAACTACCAGCACAGCAATAAGAATTAAGATGAGGTATGCTGTAGCACCTGATATGAGTCCAGTTCTGACGTCTTTTTCTTCTGAAAAAAAAAACAAAACCAACCAATAAAAATAATACACTAGAATAACTGACATGGATTTCATTTTCATGTCTAGTGTAACCTGGAACATTATTTTCATTGCCTGATACAATCTATTCCACCTATGATATCATAACAAACCAATACTGAAAATTACTTAAACCAGTTATTATACAAAAAAAATAATAACCTGACCTTGAATAGTTATGTGGACATTTACCTTGTAATCATGGGCAGATAACAATGTGAAAAACAACCAGTCTGAGACTAGTCCTGGTGTTGAATTTGACATACAGGAACCTTGTTATCAAGGGCACACAGCAATGTGATACAAGAACCATGTGATGGACTTCACAGACAGAAACCTTGTTAATATAATGAGCAGATAGCAATGTGGTAAGGACCAGACTAGTCCCGTGTTTGACTTTGACAGACAACTGTCAACCTTTTTATCATGGTCAAATAACAATGTGTTAAAGAACCTCGTGGTTGACTTTGAAAGACAAGAACCTTGATATTATGAACTGATAGCAATGTGATAAAATAACCACTAAATATATTTTGGCATGTCATAAGTTTTCTTTCTCCAAGTTCTGTTAATGTTTCAACAATGTTTTAGGATCTAATGACTGTTCAATATACATGGCTTACTTTCAGATGGACCAAATATCATTTCCGGATCTATCATCTCACACCGTATACCAACATATTTAGTATAACATCTGGAATAAAGAAAATAGTCTTCACACAAGTAAACAATATTTTATATTAACTTTAAATACTTCCACACTAAAAAAAAAAACAACAGAAACTGCTTTATTAATTCAATATTACAGGACATACGAGGTTTTACGTTCCTATATTCAACAATTATTGGTATACGCAAGAAGGTTGAGTGATAATTTGTGCAAACATCTTGGAAACTTCCACCGTCCAATCTATGGAATGCAGGTGGGTGGTCGTTGCATATTCTTATTATTTTGTTGTAGACGGTTTCAGCATTCTTGTTTAAATAATGTATTGTTATGTTTTCTGCTTTTTATTATCCAAGTTCTATTAAAAGGTAAAATCTAAAAAAAATACTGAACTTCGAGGAAAATTCATAACGGAAAGTCCTTAATAAAATGGCAAAATCAAAAGCTGAAACACACCAAACGAACGGATGATAACTGTCGTATTCCTGATTTCTTATGTAGATGTGGATTAAACCTGGTTTTATAGCTAGCTATATATGACAGTCGTATAAATTCTATTGTATTGACAACGATGTGTGAATAAAACAAACAGACCAGGGGCGGATCCAGCCATTTAAAAAAGGGGGGGGGGGGGTTCCAACTATATGTCCCCATTCAAATACATTGATCGTCCAAAAAAAGGGGGGTTCCAACCCCCGGAACCCTCCCCCTGGATCCGCCACTGCAGACATAATAGGTAAAAATGTCAATAATAGGGTTACAGCAGTCAAAATTGTGATATATTCTGAATCACTATACAAAAAAATGTAACAAAGAAGCACACGATACTCACGCACATTGCACTATTCTGTCTCCTAGTTCTGTACACGATACTCACGCACATTGCACTATTCTGTCTCGTACTTCTGCACACGATACTCACGCACATTGCACTATTCTGTCTCCTACTTCTGTACACGATACTCACGCACATTGCACTATTCTGTCTCCTACTTCTGCACACGATACTCACGCACATTGCACTATTCTGTCTCCTACTTCTGCACACGATACTCACGCACATTGCACTATTCTGTCTCCTACTTCTGCATACGATACTCACGCACATTGCACTATTCTGTCTCGTACTTCTGCACACGATACTCACGCACATTGCACTATTCTGTCTCGTACTTCTGCACACGATACTCACGCACATTGCACTATTCTGTCTCCTAGTTCTGTACACGATACTCACGCACATTGCACTATTCTGTCTCGTACTTCTGCACACGATACTCACGCACATTGCACTATTCTGTCTCGTACTTCTGCACACGATACTCACGCACATGGCACTATTCTGTCTCCTACTTCTGTACACGATACTCACGCACATTGCACTATTCTGTCTCCTACTTCTACAGCAAAGCATGATCCACCATTTAAACAGGCCAAAGTTTGTGTTTCGTTATATGTACAACCTAGTCTATGGTTTTCTGGAATCGTTTGGTTATTTATATTGTACTTCATTTTGCTGACAGTTGAATTTTCAGTAGAACTTCTCATACAACCCTCTGTTGAAAAATAAAAACCGTAAGAAAGTATTTGACAATTACAGCTATTTGCTATTTTCAATATACATTAGACAGTTTTATTAATGAAAAGTTACAAGAATAAAGTATACGGTAACAATGTTTCATGGATTCGGAAACAAGTTTGGAACAACTTATATAAATCCGTCTCCCAACATGAGAATGTTAGTTTTGATTACTGCATCGCCCTTGTAATAAATATTACTAAAGGACAGGGATACGAGATATTAGTAGGCTATTATACCGTATTAGATTAGATTTTGTAATGCATTATTACATATTTAGTTAGTGATTTTTCTAAAACACGCCTGTTTTACAGCTTTATTAGAATTAAAATTTGAATTAAAGACCCAAAAAAAGGTGGTCAAGTTAATTAACTTAGAGTTTATGGAACAGTTTTGAGTAAACAATATACCCTTAGTACTTAAATTGCTTCTATGTACGAAAATAACCTTCAGTCAGTTAAAACATTGCACATGGGACCGGCGCTGCAAACGATTATGTAATACTTTCACCGGTGAAACAAACTTTGGACAAAACACTTGATCAGAGATGTCGTCCCGATTGAACGCCACCAATTGGTTATCAGTACTATGTATTATTTGACATATTGATATTGAATGCGACTTGTTTTCTGTCGAGAGAGTGAAAAAGATTGAAAAACTAAATATATAAAAAATATATATCGAGATACCTGTGAAAACAACCACCAGACTGTAGCATGGAAACAATAGGTTCAGTAATGGCATGTTTGGTTCCCTGAAAATGTTCGAAAAAGTTCATACAGATAAGGTGGTAAAATATACAGCTCTCATGAATTATCATGTGTAAATCTCTATTAAAAACGATGTGCTGAATGTGTTTTATTGTTCAATTTTCCTAAAAGTACATCTTGTTTGTATTTCCTAAATGTTAGATCTCCAGATTTATCATGAAACCTATAAACCATGAAGATCATAATAAATGCTTCTTTTAATACACGTAAAAATACCTTGTTGCAACGACGCTTTGCATCTATCAATATCATGCGTTTGTCTTCCACTGTATTTTGTTTAAATTGTGAACCATTACGTTTGATAAATCATTATACAACCAAAAACTTACTGTTCGAAAAAAAATCCCTGTAACTATAATATGCATACCCGAACATCAATTGATTACGATATCATAATGTAATTGTATTTAAGATATTTGTGGCATGAATTCCGAGTTGGTTTTTCCCCATGTAATTCCACTCTTAATTTTTCGTCCACACCTCCACATTTAATAAGCATGCCCACCCTTTTGACAACGCCCCCGGGTATAAGTATCATTCATGCCAGGTACATGTTATTTAGATCAAAAACAACAAAAAAAAACATATCAATTGTTAACATGCACTATTAAGACCGATTTCCAATTTTAATTTTTTGGGAACGGTATTGATTTGAATTAAAGTTGCACAAATATGTCCATTTACCTGTACACATCAATTCTGGCAATTATCAAGCATCAATCCACGAAATAGAATAGTATGACATTTTCAACAAAAACTAAATTAACATGGGTGTAGAGCTACTTTCAGCTACCAAGTAATAACTTTTTCTTTTGTGTTTTAGATATCCCCGGAGATTACAAACTTTTATGAGAAAAAAAAATCATTCTCTAAATATTGAACAGACATATCATGTTAATAGAGGTATTTGTTAAAAGAGAACTGAGAAACAAGCTGGGACGGTATGGCGTGTCAAACGTTGTAATATATTCAAAATATCATATACATTCATAAAATACAAACAATATATTCAAAAAACATATCTGTGTTAAAAAAAAACCACATAATATACATTAGAAAATTCATACATGTGTTCATAAAAATAAAATATACCCCAAAAATCATGTCTATGTTCATAAAATAAAATATATATTGAAAAAATCATATAAATGAATTAACATATATTAAAAAAATCATATATATGCTCATAAATACAACAGTAAAAAAATCTACACATTATGTTTGGAAAACACTGTTACAAACCCCCATTCAAACCACCTCTCTAAAACTTTCCTTTACCAACAAAGGTCTCGATGCAATCCCCATCCTTCATCATAAATCGTTTAAATCGAATACCCACCTTATTTTAAAGATTCGTCTAGATCTGTACCAAATCAATTGCAACTAAAATTTTCATTTACCAACACGTGTTACAGGATCTAAATATTGACGATTTCAAGTCGAATCTTACTGACTACGTATATGGCAGTTGTTATCAAATATTCCGTTTCAGTCCACGTATGTTGGTGTTTTTAACAGTTCTGTGATTCTGTTGTTCCGTTGTTTTCGTCTTATAATTGAGGTGTTTCTCTCAGTTTTGGTTTGTGACCCAGATTATTTTCTGTCAAATCGGTTTATGACTATTGAACAGCAGTTTACTACTGTTGCCTTTATTTACACATGTGTCATATATAAACCGACTGGCCACGTTATTATTAGTAACCTAAAATTGTCAATAACACTTCTCTTCGAAATGTGTTATCCAAAAGACCCGATCTATCGTGCGCAAAAATCCATTTGCTGGAGACAACTTCACAATAGTAAAAGAATCAATCGAGGATTATACAAGACAATGGCTTTAACGCGAGACGTTGATACTTTTTCCGAATGGATTAAAGTTGTGAGTTTATTGATACAAATCAGAATAAACAAAAATGGTTCAATGAATACCCATGCCACATCAATCTTTAAAGACAATAATGTTGCATCACCAGATATCCCTGCAGATAAAGTTCCAAACAACAGCGTGTATGTCTGTAAGCTACATCACCTTAAGGTGGTATGGGAGTCTAAAATAAAAATGATAGAATTTGTTCAAACTTTGCCAAAACGTTGTATCTATTGATACATGTTGAAAAATATAATAAAAATGATAGGTCACCGCGCATTTTCTCAAGCTACAGGACGGGACAAAATGACACATTTTGTATGGATTATACAGGAAAAAACACTATTTTGTGATAAGAAACTAAACAAAATGATAGAATTGTTAAATACTTCAGGAAAAGATAGCTTTCAGACACTGCTTTGAGAATATCAAAAGAAAAGATAGGGTCACCGTACGTTTTTTCCGGCTAAAATACAAAAGAGGAAAATTCCATACAGAATCCTTCAGAAAATGCACTTTTTTAGAGTTACCTCCCCTTAAAATGCCAATTTTTAAAAAAAGATAAAAACAACCAAAAATAATTAACATTTGCAAAAATATCAATATTTAGAATTTATATTCTTATAAATTGGTACTTTTAAATGAAAATGTACATTAAACATCTGCATTCCTGCATCAAATTTTGCTAACTTGATGGAAAATCTGGACCTTTGATTCTCTGTTTTTTTACAATCCAAGATGGAGGAAGACACCCATACCACCTTAATTACTTGATAAATGAATTAGGTATTGAAAATTCACTTGGAAATTCAACACATACCCCAAGGACACTTACCTAGATGAAATCCTGGATGATCATAGGTCTATTCCGTGTATCGATGGGATTTTAACCTAGGCTTAACAGCTGTAAAGTCAAGAATACGACAGTTGCTATCCATTCGTTTGATGTGTTTGAGCTTTTTATTTTGCTATTTGCTTAGGGACTTTCCGTTTATAATTTTCCTTGGAGTTCGATAATTTGTTATTTTACTTTTTCCTTCATTATAATGGATACTCAAACAACATAATTTGTCCTTACAAACAACGGAATAATGCTTGGTCTTACAAGTACTCCATGCAACCTCTTTCTACATTTTTATCATAAATTTCATCAGCAATCAAAGCCGGGTTTCAAAGTTATTGTCAAACTACGTGTACCTATTCAAGAGGTGGCGTGAATCTGGTGTGGATAATGAAAAGAAAGAAAAACAGATTGCTAAGAGTGCATACAATATAAGACTTTTCCATCTTACAGTATGATCAAAGCATTTGACTTTTCTTCAAGTCACACAAGTTTACCTATTCAAAACTAAAAGACAAATTGAAATAGTTGGTCACGTTCTTTTTTTATGTGGCCACCGTACATACAAAGTAGAGCGACAACTCGTACTTAACTCGTAAAAATCACTATGTCTCAGACCAAAAAAGATAAAGATAAAGAACATACATGTTTTAAAGTTTAGAGGACGTGTTTATCAACAATCTTCATTCCCATGGGAACCAATTGTGCTCCTCTTCATGCCGACTTGGTCCTTTATTCATATGAGACTGACTTATACGAAAAAGGAAGAAGTTAACAGTATCCTTTAACTTTAATTTCCACTACTACTAGTATCACTAAATATTCAAATTCTGAAGACTATGTTGAACGCGTCTTTCCTATTGAACTTGAGATAAAGGATACAGCAGATGCATGCAGAAAAGTTTGCCTGATATCTTGACTTTCGTTGAATACAAAACTTTACAACAAAAGATATGATTTTAGGTTCCCAATTGTGAACTTTCCATTTCTACGAAGTAGCAGGTCCTGTATTTTTCTACTTCAGTTGCAGAAAACCATCGACATACTGATTTTTATTCGGAGTATATATCTCCCAGATGATACGATATTCTAGGCTTGTATTTCCTATCATGATTTCCTCGAAAGAGGGTTGCTAATCAGAAGAAGATATGTAACCTAGAGTTATAAGTAGTGAAGTTCCTTTGTACAATCGTTGGAACTACAATCATGTGCCCATTTCCAGGAAATGTGACCTACCGAATTACACTTATCACAAAATTTGTACTGATATGATCTGCACGACTAGTGTCACATTTGAAGAAGAATCTATTTAGCCTTCCGGCATAATTGATACCACCACCAGTTTTTGTGTACTGATGTTCATCTTTTCTTTTTTGTTTAGCCATGGCGTGGACAGTTTATATTTTAACGAGTTTGAATGGCCCTAGAAGGTTTTTTTCGCCTCTTTTTTAAAAGTTGACACACTTGAAAGTATTATACTGATCTCTCAATGTTAGAGAAGAGGAAAACATGTTCCCATGTAATACATTGGATTACATGTGTTTAATTATTGATAATACATGTTAGATTAACTGATTAATGACGATAGTTTTTAAAGATTTGGCATTTTAAATGTTCAATGTAAAACTATTATATATATTTAAGAATATCAAATAAACCAATTTATATTGATTGAACTTACCTGCTTTATAAACAATATTATATGAAAGAACTATAAGTAACAAGTCATTTGATGTTTCAGATGTGAGCTAACTTTTGCTAGATATAATCCGTTTTATTCAAATCATGCAACTATCCAAAAATGTCGCTACAGACTCAGCCAATGCACTCACTTGGGAAATAATAAAAGCAAAAGCTGAGGACCAAGGGATATCGACATATTAAAGTTGTAATGAAACATAAAAATCTTAATCCAAAATGCAACGAATTTTCATATTTTACTTACTTAGGGATAACTTCTACAGATTTACTAGATAATCTGGATTATCCAAAGCAATGTTTATCTAGGTATTACTAACAGGTGTTATAGAATTTTTCAACGAAACAAATACATAGAGATTTCTTAAATCTGGTCATAATCTAGACCAACCTATTTTATATCTTTATATTACAAGAGGCTGTTCGATTTACGGCAAACTGTTTAAGAAATGGAAAGGCAACAATCAATCTATCACTATTTGCCAATAAGTTAACGGTCTTCAACTCAAAATCAAACTTGACCTTCATTTGGTTGATAGGTGTTTAATGCCACTTTCACGATCATGATTGTGCTATTTAATGACAGAAGATGAGGATGGAGTGCCCAGAGCGAATAACCGACGTTTGGTAGGAAAACCTGCCCGTGCGGGATTCCAATTCAAAACCTCAGTATTGACTGGCTAGTGCTACAGTAAACCCCGAGGCCCCTGGTTAAATCATATCTAAATTTGAAAGAATTTCGTCAATTAGTTATCAAAGGTACCAGGATTAAATATTTTTCAAGTTAATGCATGGACACTTTTCGCTACGCATATAACTCAAAAACGATAAAAGTAAAAAATCGTACTTGACCTTCATTTAGTCACAGGAACGATCTTAATTTTTAAAAAAATATTTCGTCGAGAGCGTTTTAAAGTTAATGCACGGACACTGATTGTGTAATATCATATAACAAAATACAAGTTCAGGGGAGTAAACCCCTATAAAACGTATGTTTCTGTATCACTAAAAAATCTGGATTAATCACTTAAAAGATTACTCATAATAAAAACCTATCCAATACAATACTAACAGGAGATTTCAACACCCCTGCTATCAGTGGAAAGATACATATTTAATCCGAATGCCTCAATTAAACAATCTAGAAGTAAATGATACAATTCTTAGTATTACAAACGAACGTAATGTTGAACAACGAAATAGTACACCAACAAGATACTTGACTTAGTTTTCACCACCAATAAACATCAAATAAGAGAACATAACTGTGACAGAGCGGAATGAGTGACCACGAAACAATAACCATGCAAAACATTCTACACCAAAGAAAATATAACTTATTCGGCACAAAATATGAAATCAATATCTACTCGCCTAATGAAGGAATCACTAAACAATTCTACAAATATGTAAAGTGAAGAAAACATAAGAGTAGTGGTGTATCATCAATCAATTGAACTATCAAATTAAAGAAGACAATAAATTGAAAGCAGACGCACTAAACAACCAATTATAGTCTGCTTTTACAAAGGAAGACCTGAATTCTTTTCATAACAGATAAGATTCCCCACCATACACAACTTGTAATATGTAATTTTCAACAAAATAGTTTTTCTTGACAAGAATGGATATAGTTATAAATATCGTTTTGTTACTTGAATATACAATGCATATATTATCTATATAAATTACTTGGCATGACCAAGACAGGATATAAAAAAATGTTCATCTCATACCACTGTGTTGTGATCTCGGAGGTAGATATGAGGCCAGGAATAAATGTGACAAGAGTTTTGATTGCATTACATGAAGTCTTAACCCCATAATAGTATATGTGCATGACAGAGGTTCAGTAACTCCTATCAAATGGACATTCATCCATTATATACACCAATATATTTCACCTATTACATAGCAACAGTGACAATAAGTGTAAGTCATGTGATATCAGACAAACATCAACCACTTTACAACCATTCAATATACTGAATATAGTTGACCCTTTTTTCATAGGTACTGCAACTGAGAAACTGGCTTAATTATGATTCTGAACAGTGGACATTATATCATTAATGAACTTTCTTGAAGAGATTAAAGTAACTCAGGTCAGAATGACCTTATAACCATTCTTACAGTCAAATCTCTTGTTTCCTCTGATCAGCTAAAATTGTGTGACCAGTTTTCCCACATCTATTGAAAAATGTAGTCCATGTTTTGCTATTTTTTGAAAACCCTAAAAGTCAATACCACTTTAGTTGCTTCTTGGCATGATCTTTTTTTTTGGTAAGAGCACTTCGTTATATCATATCTTAGAATTATATAGAAGCTGTATAGCACTAAAACAGTTTGAGGGAACTGAATATGATGTGTCTTGATTGTATGTTTTTATGACTTAACATAGAACACAGACATAAAATTGAGAATGGAAATGGGGAATGTGTCAAAGAGACAACAACCCGACCAAATAAAAAACAACAGCAGAGAGTCACCAACAGGTCTTCAATGTAGCGAGAAATTCCCGCACCCGGAGGCATCCTTCAGCTGGCCCCTAAACAAATATATACTAGTCCAGTGATAATGAACGCCATACTAATATCCAAATTGTACAAAAGAAACTAAAATAAAAATAATACAAGACTAACAAATGCTAGAGGCTCCTGACTTGGGACAGGCGCAAAAATGCGGCGGGGTTAAACATGTTTGTGAGATCTCAACCCTCCCCCTATACCTCTAACCAATGTAGAAAAGTAAACGCATAACAATACGCACATTAAAATTCAGTTCAAGAGAAGTCCGAGTCTGATGTCAGAAGATGTAACCAAAGAAAATAAACAAAATGACAATAATACATAAATAACAACAGACTTCTAGCAGTTAACTGACATGCCAGCTCCAGACTTCAATTAAACTGACTGAAAGATTATGATATCATCATATGAACATCAGGCACAATCCTTCCCGTTAGGGGTTTAGTATCATACCATCATAACATATATGAGAAGAACATAACCCGTGTCATGCCAACAACTGTTTTTAGAATAAATGTGTATAGTTCCGATGCAAAGACCTTATTTGATAAAATAATTGATTTCAAATTTGTGTTCCATTGTTGTTGTGCTACTTTTGAGTAGCCATAGATGAGCCTCCGATAGAAGAAAATGTTATTCCATAAATTTTGAGGGCCAAAACCCATGACTTGATTTACTTTTATCAGGACACTTAAAATTAAAAATTTGAAAGCTATGGATAAATAAATAATCAAGGATCTATATGATCAAAAAAGACTAAACGAAATGGTTGCCAAAAATATCTGCAGCTAATTCTTGAGTGAGTTGGAGCCTTGGTATCAAAATATGGCTGTCCTGGTGTTTATGTTTCTATTCCAAGCCAGGGTCCTAACATTTTCCTATCATCCCTATTAGCATTATTACATTTATCTTATCAATGCTTTTCATCTGCAAATTCATCCATCAACTCAAACACTCAAATAGTTGAATGTTCATACTTTGAAAAATTACAATATTACTATCAAGGGTTAATGATGCCAGTTTTGCACCTAGTGATGTTGATTAATAAGTTCAATGATAAAGAATTCAGTTTTATTTGTCACTTTATTTCATATTTGCTCCATTTAACCATAAATAGCATCATAAAAATGAGATAAATGTCTATTACCAGATAAATACCACTGAAATAAACCATAAGTTAGGCAAATAATTACATTATCTTCTAATAGCAAATAAAATGTATAATAAAGTAATAATGAGTTTTATCCAATGTATAAGTATTTCTTTATTGCACTATTTCTGTACTGTCTTCATTCTTTGTTCTAACTTCTCTGTATTTGTCTTAATAGCATCTGTATTCTGTTTAAAGGTTTCTTGAATCTACAATTTAAACAGAAAATTGATTAAAATGTCTGACCATGTTTAAATTTTGTCTGATAAAACAAATAGCAATTGGTTCAGATATTAAATTTTTCAGAAATAAACCTAATAAAGGCATACAGTGGTGCTGCTGACAGTGGTTCTTTGATAAAAGATTGAACATCTTTACAAGCTAAACTTTTATTGCAGTATTCCTCCAACATGACTGAATGTATCTTGATTAATACAACAATAAAGATATTTATCCTGACAAGAAAATTCAGTGGAAATTTAAATTATGTGATTTTTACAAAAGTCTAGCATAAAGTTAAAGATAGTATTTTAATTTCCTAAAACAAAACAGGTTCCCATATTTTTGTTATAACTTTTTAAGACTAAATTTAAAGTAACTGTTCTTCAATTTAATTTTTTTTACAGGGAATTCTTGAGATCTATACATATAAGCTGATTTCATGTTTTATACCCATTGTTGAAATGAGCTTGTTACTTGAAAAATATAAATGTACATATATGTTCTGAATGGATATTTAAAAAAAATTAACACAACATGTTGTTTATCAGCAAACTAGTCAGAAACAGTTAAATGAATTTAGAAAAAACAAGAATGTGTCCACAGTACACGGATGCCCCACTCGCACTATCATTTTCTATGCTTAGTGGACCGTGAAATTGGAATAAATTCTCTATTTTGGCATTAAAATTAGAATGATCTTATCAAAGGGAACATGTATACTAAGTTTCAAGTTGATTGGACTTCTACTTTATCAAAAACTACCTTGACCAAAAACTTTAACCTGAAATTTGCACTATCATTTTCTATGTTCAGTGAACCGTGAAATTGGGGTCAAAACTATAATTTGGCATTTAAATTAGAAAGATCATATCATAGGGCACATGTATACTAAGTTTCAAGTTGATTGGACTTCAACTTCATCAAAAACTACCTTGACCAAAAACTTTAACCTGAAATTTGCACTATCATTTTCTATGTTCAGTGAACCGTAAAATTGGGGTCAAAACTATAATTTAGCATTTAAATTAGAAAGATCATATCATAGAGCACATGTATACTAAGTTTCAAGTTGATTGGACTTCAACTTCATCAAAAACTACCTTGACCAAAAACTTTAACCTGAAGCGGGACAGACGGACGAACGAACGAACGGACGAACAGACGGACGAACGGACAGACGAACGGATGCACAGACCAGAAAACATAATGCCCCTCTACTATCGTAGGTGGGGCATAAAAAGAAATATAACTGAATTTACCTGTTTCAATAAATCTCCATGTGAATGTAGACTAGAATTGATTTCTTGTTGCGCTGTATCTAAATATCCCAGTGTTTGTGTCATCTGTAGAGCTATAAAAGACAAATACCTCAAATAAATCAACTTTAATTCTGGCAAATTATTAATCAAAATTATAAATCAGTACTACATATGTATATTATTTGTTATACTTTTGGAAAGAGCCAAGAATTCTAACTGAAAATATTTGGGTCAAGAAAAGAAAAACAATAGTCATTATGAGTTCCAACATATAGACTGTAAAAATAAGCAGAATAAGCCAAGCTATTAAAAACATTGTATTAAACAAATTAGGCATTTGTCTCAATTTTTTTAAAGCCTAATGGCAAAATAATTATAAGACTTCAAAATTTCATTTATATATCACATATCTGTTTGTCAGAACTAACAAAAATTTAATGTATTATGTAAGTTACTGAATTTTATTTTTTAGAGTAAGTCAAGGCCATGAAAAGACAACAACTGGCTAACAAAATCAAATTATCAGGTACTTTCAGATAAACTCTTTGTGGGAAGAAATAGGTCTTCCAAGTTTTTACAACTTCAGCCAAAAACTAATGCTCATCTCCCTGCCTATATAACAGTTAATGTGAGGGAGGATGTCACCAGATTTCTTTTTAGTTTTTCTTTCATTACACATACAACCTTGTTCATGTAAATCCTTTAAGGAAAAAAGTCTATCTACAACCTGGGGTAATGTGTCAGACACAGAATTCCTACAAACCTTGTTCATGTAAATCCTTCAGAGAAACAAGTCTATCTACAACCTGGGGTAATGTGTCAGACACAGAATTCCTACAAACCTTGTTCATGTAAATCCTTCAGAGAAACAAGTCTATCTACAACCTGGGGTAATGTGTCAGACACAGAATTCATACAAACCTTGTTCATGTAAATCCTTTAAGGAAACAAGTCTATCTACAACCTGGGGTAATGTGTCAGACACAGAATTCCTACAAACCTTGTTCATGTAAATCCTTCAGAGAAACAAGTCTATCTACAACCTGGGGTAATGTGTCAGACACAGAATTCCTACAAACCTTGTTCATGTAAATCCTTCAGAGAAACAAGTCTATCTACAACCTGGGGTAATGTGTCAGACACAGAATTCCTACAAACCTTGTTCATGTAAATCCTTCAGAGAAACAAGTCTATCTACAACCTGGGGTAATGTGTCAGACACAGAATTCATACAAACCTTGTTCATGTAAATCCTTTAAGGAAACAAGTCTATCTACAACCTGGGGTAATGTGTCAGACACAGAATTCCTACAAACCTTGTTCATGTAAATCCTTCAGAGAAACAAGTCTATCTACAACCTGGGGTAATGTGTCAGACACAGAATTCCTACAAACCTTGTTCATGTAAATCCTTCAGAGAAACAAGTCTATCTACAACCTGGGGTAATGTGTCAGACACAGAATTCCTACAAACCTTGTTCATGTAAATCCTTCAGAGAAACAAGTCTATCTACAACCTGGGGTAATGTGTCAGACACAGAATTCCTACAAACCTTGTTCATGTAAATCCTTTAAGGAAACAAGTCTATCTACAACCTGGGGTAATGTGTCAGACACAGAATTCCTACAAACCTTGTTCATGTAAATCCTTCAGAGAAACAAGTCTATCTACAACCTGGGGTAATGTGTCAGACACAGAATTCATACAAACCTTGTTCATGTAAATCCTTTAAGGAAACAAGTCTATCTACAACTTGGGGTAATGTGTCAGACACGGAATTCCACTTCTTTACTAGTTCATACAACTCCATCAACTGAAAATATTTAAACAGGGATTAATTTCAGTTGTTAGTAAACTTTAAATCAGTTGTAAAGTATGCTTAAAATATGATATAATGTTCCATTAACCAACCAAAAGGTGAAAGTAATGGACAACAAGCTATACAGGTTTACCGTAACAAATGTTCATTCGGTACTGTTTTTGCAAAAACCTGATATTTGATTTTAAAAAAAGGCGTAATAATTTTATATATTGTAAATAGTATTTTATTTCATATTGTTTTTTTTATACTTTATATCAAAATCTGTCAAAAATAGTGATACAGAAAGAGGGTATTTCAATCATTTTTTCAAATAATTAATACTTCTAAGAAGTATAAATTTAATACCTATTTTCATATCCCTCATATATGTTTGTTCACTCTGTTTCTTACTAGTTTAAATTCCTTCCTTGTCACTTAACTCTTTTAAAATTACCTTTGTTTGTTTTTCATTATTTTCTTGGGCGGTTTTCTTCTCAGCAATCTGTGTCAGTTTGTGATTTACACCATGAAGTCTGGCATCAACTTGTTCAAGACTTGTAGGCTCCAGTAAAGATAACTTGGAGTTAACTACTGATACAGCTTCCTACAATAAATACAATGCAAAGTTTCTTACAAGATAAATATATATCTTCTTAAGGTGGTACATAACACTGCAGGGAGATCACTCTGTAAAACTTAGCTGAAAGTTTTAACCTTCTATTGTGAATGAAATATAAAGCTTCTCAATGATCAAAATTAGTGTTTGTCAAACTGCTGTATATCCAATGAAATATTTTGATATTAAAAGTGTGTGGTCAAATTTTTTGTAAAAGGGTCAAAGTTAATTTTGTTAAAAGTTTATAAAAATTAAACGAGCCAAATCAATGTTAGTCGAGGTGTTTGTTTGGTACCACCCGCAGTAAGAAAATTATTCAGTCAGAACATAAGATTATAAAGATCTTCTGCATTCTATTTAATACACAAAAAATCCTAAATAAGAAGTTTGTTTTTATGTAAGAGAATCATAGTAATGTATAAGTCTTATAATATTGTCTGGATCGTAAATTTACCATAACCCCCTATCTTCTGTTTTAGCAAGACCTGCTCCTTAAAATTTAAACTGCATGTTTGTCAAAGATCAAAAGCAGCAATACAATATAATTCCTTCAAACAGATCCTAATTAACATGTTTTTTTACTGTTTAAAACTTTTTTATGCCCAATTTTTATGGGCATTAAGTTTTCTGGTCTGTGCGTCCTTCTGTTCGTTCATTTGTTCGTCCGTTCATCTGTCCTGCTTCAGATTAAAGTTTTTTGTTTAGGAAGTTTTTGATGAAGTCGAAGTCCAATAAACTTGAAACTTAGTCAACATGTTCCCTATGATATGATCCTTCTAATTTGAGTGCCAAATTAGAAATTTTACCCCATTTTCACGGTCCACTGAACATGGAAAATGATAGTGCGGATGGGGCATCCATGTACTAGGGACACATTCTTGTTTATTACTGCATCTTAGCATTTGTTATGCATCTTGGTGGATATTTGTCTCATTGGCAATCATACCACATCTGCTTATTTTTATAATGTCTAATCAGTATTTTGATATCAATTATGAGATCAGAAGATTTGGACAACTATTGGTATAATATCTAGGGGAAAAAAACTAATTTCTGGGAAGTAGATTTATAACTTTATAAGCATCTACATGTAGCTTTCTTGCGTGTTTATTACATTGTGACATCATTTAAAAAGATTTCCATCATGAAACCTGATTGTTGACCACAAATATTTCTCAATTATCCCTATACTATTTTAAAATCACACTAATTTTTGCACTTACCAGTAAACATTTACTGTCAGTGTCTGCAGTCAATATACTCTGTAAAATACATAATACAATTCTACAATGGAATAATTCACATAAATACAATTCTACAATGGAATAATTCACATAATACAATTCTACAATGGAATAATTCACATAATACAATTCTACAATGGAATAATTCACATAATACAATTCTACAATGGAATAATTCACATAATACACTTCTACAATGGAATAATTCACATAATACAATTCTACAATGGAATAATTCACATAATGAATGAAACCAACATAATTAACCCCTTTGACTCTTTCAAATCTAAAATCTTATATTTACACTGTAAAGTAATTTGCGTACGTTAGACTAACTATATTTTATTAGATATACCCGCAGTCAAGTGTCGACAAAATTAATTTTTACAAATGTCTACAAATTTCAATATTCTACCAGTCTCTCCAAGAAGAGTACAACTGTTTTAACAATTAAGTAAATTGAGGTGTTTCTTATCTAAAGCATGAAAAGTAGAAAGTGATTCATTTAACAAATATTGATCTTACAAGTTTTTCAGGATTATGTCCTATAACTGCTTCCAGTCTGTCTAATCTCTCTTCTAAACTGGCCATCTAAAACATTATATGAGATATAGATGAAATAAATAAAGCATTTGTGTAAGAATACAGAGAATCCTGGACTGATTGTGACTCTACTAAATCTCCGAAATTGTAAGTGCATAACTGTAACAAGTTCATTTTCAGAAAACGACATCTGTAACAAACATAAACTTTTAGCTACTTCTTTACAAGCAGAACCAAACACAATGAAAGTCCCAACTATGTACTGGCTTCCGAAGCTGCACAAAAAACCTTACAAATATAGATTTATTTCATCTTCCAGCCATTGTTCAACTACTAAATTGTCTGTTATACTTACTAGTACACTTGGTACAATAAAAAACCTGATAATAAATTGTTCAAATAAGGCCTTTGAAAATAGTGGAATTAATTACTTTTGGAGTGTCAAAAACTCGTTGGAAGTACTTGATAAATTGCATGCATATATTGGTGATTTTGAATCTGTTCAAAGTTTTGATTTTTCTACCCTATATACCACTTTGCCTCATATTCTTATTAAGAAAAAATTCACATCCCTAATTAACTGGGCATTTAAAAAGTCGGAATGCGAGTACATATGTTCAAACTCTTTTAGATCATTTTTTAGTAGCAATAAACAAAAGAACAATGTCAATTGGACATGCTTTGATACTATTTATGCACTTGAATTTTTACTTGATAACATTTTTGTTCGCTTTGGAGATTCCGTATATCGTCAAGTTATTGGAATTCCAATGGGGACTAACTGTGCACCACTTATTGCGGACCTGTTTTTGTATTGTTATGAGTTACAATTTATGACTAAAATTAGCAAAGACCCATCAAAACAACATTTGATACAAAAATTTAACAATACTTTTAGATATTTGGATGATATATTGGCTCTAAATAATGACGACTTCAGTATGTATACTAAAGAAATTTATCCTGTAGAACTTACTTTAAATAAAGCTAATGATAACAATGACCACTGCCCTTTCCTCGATCTTGATATCTATATCATAAACGGGAAGCTTAATACAAAAATTTATGATAAAAGAGATGATTTTTCATTTCCTATTGTTAATTATCCATTTTTAGATGGTGACGTTCCCTTGTCACCATCTTATGGTGTTTATATATCTCAACTTATACGATTCGCTCGTGTATGTAACAATGTATTAGATTTTAGCGAGAGAAATTTATGTATTACTGAAAAATTATTACACCAGGGTTTTCGATATCACAAACTGGTCAAAACATTTACTAAATTTTATCACCGGTATAAGGAAATAATTCGTAAATATAACTCAACATGCAGACATCTTATACGTTCAGGTATTTCACATCCAAAATTTTATGGAAATATTCTTTATAAAGCACAAAAATGTCAGTATTCTCCTCAGAAACTAACAAAACCTTTGAATAGACTTATTAAAAGGGGATATAGTTACGATACTGTTGTCAGGTCATTAAAGATTGCATATTTTGGATTTAACATTGATTCACTGATAGGGTCTTTGCATCGGAACTAAACACATTTATTTCTAAATAAAACAGTTGTTGGCATGACACGGGTTATGTTCTTCTCATATATTTTATGATAGTATGATACTAAACCCCTAACGGGAGGGATTGTACCTGATATTCATATGATGAAGACATAATCTTTCAATCAGTTTAATTGAGGTCTGGAGCTGGCATGTCAGTTAACTGCTAGTAGTCTGTTGTTATTTATGTATTATTGTCATTTTATTTATTTTCTTTTGTTACATCTTTTGACATCAGACTCGGACTTCTCTTGAACTGAATTTTAATGTGCGTATTGTTATTCTTTTACTTTTCTACATTGGCTAGAGGTATAGGGGGAGGGTTGAGATCTCATAAACATGTTTAACCCCGCCGCAATTTTGCGCCTGTCCCAAGTCAGGAGCCTCTGGCCTTTGTTAGTCTTGTATGATTTTAAATTTTAGTTTCTTGTGTATAATTCGGAGTTTAGTATGATGTCCATTATCACTGTACTATTATGCATATTTTAGGGGCCAGCTGAAGGACACCTACGGGTGCGGGAATTCTCGCTACATTGAAGACCCATTGGTTGCCTTCGGCTGTTGTTTGCTCTGTGGTCGGGTGGTTGTCGCTTTGACATATTCACCATTTCCTTTCTCAATTTTACAATCTGTTTTTTTAACAAATTTAGTCTTAGATGCAAGATCTAGCTGTCAGTAACTGCAAGAACTCTCAGATCTGTACTTAGTGTCTTTTGTTGTTGGGATGTACCTGGCCAAGTCAACTCTGTATTTTCATTATATGCATTTCTATTTGTATCCATCTGATGAGTTAAGCCTTTTTCAACTGATTTTGAGAGTTCGTTCTTGTGTTGTATTGTTACACCACTGTCTCAGGTTAGGGGAGGGTTGGGATACCTCTTACGTGTTTAACACCGCCACATTCTGTATGTATGTGCCTGTTTTAAGTCAGGAGCCTGTAATTCAGTGGTTGTCGTTTGTTTATTTATTACATATTTGTTTTTTCTTCAATTTTTGTTCATAAATTTAGGCAGTTAGTTTTCTCTTTTGAACTGTTTCCCATATGTCATTTTGGGCCTTTTATAGCTGAAGATGTGCCTTTGCTCATTGTTGAAGGTCGTACAGTGACCTATAGTTGTTAATTTCTATGTCATTTGTTCTCTTGTGGAGAGTTGTCTCATTTGGCAACCATACCACATCTTCTTTTTTTATAAATATAACATTTTTCTCCCAATCTATCACATGTAGGTATCTGTAAAATAAAACTGTAATAAGAATGAAAGAGTCTTGTCTTTGTGATATTTGTACTGTCCTTGTCGACTTTACCTTAGCATTTCTAGAGAACTGTGCCTGTTCAGGTCTGTGGTATAATTCATACATTACACAGTCTTCTCCCTTGCCATCTGGTGACTTTTTAGATTTTTCTACTGGTTTGTAGGCCTGTAACTGTGTCATAAGTCTCCTGAAAGAGACATCACAAGATTAATAGTATTGTTCTTTTTATATTAAGAGAATAAGATATTGATGGCAGACCTTTGATAGTCTGATAAATTTATTCACAGCAGTTAAAGACTGATGATTACTTCAGACTTGACATTTCGTGTGAACAATGTTGATTGTTGAATATAGTATCTTTCCCTTTCACAGTCTTGTTTTGTTGTCGTTGGATAACTGTTTTACTGACTTACAGCTCACATGAACTTCATACATTTTAATTTTAAACACAGGATTATCAAAGGACATGAGATCTACTATTTAACTTCCAGTGAAAACGATATTTGAGAAATTGAAATTTAGAACATGTAGCAGTCAGGAGTACTTTGATCAAACTTATTGGTATATCATTCATAATGAGATAATGACTTCTGTAAAGCTCCTTGTGGATCAGACAGGTTGACTGTTGTATCAGGTCCCAGTAATTTTTCTAGTTGTAAATCACTTAGTTGATGTTGTAAATACTCCAGCTGTTTACTGAAGGCTACAGGGTTCAGTTTCTCTGTATTAGCTTCCTCTTTTACATTCTCCTGTAAATAACATTCAGTTTATCATTTGAAACATCATCAAAAACTTTCAATAGTTCAAATGGAAACGTTTTTAATTCATAGGCATAAGGAAAGATAGTCCAAATACAAACTTTTAGAAATAATTCATTGACATAAAACAAACAAAACAAACAAACAAAATTCGTTTGTTTATGTAATTTATACATGTTTCTCATTTCTCGGTTTTTTATATAGATTAGACCGTTGGTTTTCCCGTTTGAATGGTTTTACACTATTAATTTTGGGGCCCTTTATAGCTTGTTGTTCGGTGTGAGCTAAGGCTCCGTGTTGAAGGCCGTACATTGACCTATAATGGTTTACTTTTTTTAAATTGTGATTTGGATGGAGAGTTGTCTCATTGGCACTCACACCACATCTTCCTATATCAAAATAATTTATTAGAGTCTCACCTCTTTAAAACATTTGATATAAAACACAATATTATATTAACAATTTATAAAAGAGCTACTCTAAAAAGAGTTATGAGAGACTGTAAAAACACAGATTAAAATGCATTTCTATTACATCTATAACATATATCAATATATCTTAGCATAAAACACCATACTATTAAATACAATTATACAAAAAGAAAGAGAGTTCCAGTTCAAAATTCAGGTTTACTTAACTTGTAAAGACAAGTTGTATGAAGATTATAAGTGAAAAATGTTTGAAGTTTGATGCTTTTATAATTGTGTTAACAGACAAAACAATAACAAAGTTCCAAGTAATTTACCTTAATTCTATTTGCTTCCTCTGCAAGCTCCCGAATCTCATGTTGTATCCTTTGGTACTTCTGTTGCGGAGTCTCTATTTTTCCTTCTTCAAGCTGTTGTAATAAAGATTAGTGTAGTTATAAAAATGGTTTCATTCTACGTACATCATTAAGTAACATGCTGTCATCTTAGGATTATTTAGTGACGGTTACCTGAACATTGATACAAAGGCCAGATGACAAAGAAGGTATGACAAAAATGATCATGAACAATTATCATGAAATTAGTTCAAGTTGTTGTATTTTTTTTAAATGCAAGAAGTTTAAAGACCATATTCAAATGTATCAGACAAAATTTAAAAGGTCTTTCAAATGTTCTATAAATAGATTTATGAGAATTTGGTGCACTTTGTATGTTTGTATATTCAAAATTGATTTGCAAGTTTTGAATGTTACTAAACTACTGTTTACTATCTTATTTATCTACCATGAAATGTTTTAAACATATTTTGTTCAAATATAGATATTAGATCTTGCAAAAACTGTTGACTTTCATTTCCCAAAATACCTTATAATATACATTATGTACCTATAATATGGAAATAACTTTTAATTTGCTAATATTGTTGAACAAACATTATGCTTTCAACATATATCAGTTTGAGTGATTGCTTTTTTTCCCCTTTATATAATCCATGACTTGTCAGTAACTGAGTAACTTTTCTTTAAATTTGTAATTTTTAATATTTTTCATAGAAGTTTATACACAAACCATTTCATATTCTGTTTTATCTGCATCATAACCTGTTCTTCTTGAAGATGTAATTCTGTCTGAAAAGTCTGTTATAAAATAATATATTATTAATATATATCCTATATATATATGAATGAATGACAATGTAAAATATTTCACCATATGTGGGAAAAAAACAAGAGAGATTTAAAAGCAAAATGTGGAAATTTATTCAATGTTTTCTATTTGCATATATATACACATATTTAAACTGCAACTAGTTGTGTTTATTTCCTAAATATAGTAACACAGCTATATTTTGTGCAACGTCAATTTCATAATATAGAACTTTTTCCAGAGGTACCATAAAGGATGAAAATAAGTTTGAAATTAGTTTTACAATTTGAAAAGCTATCAGTGTATTAATTTAAGTTGCAGTATAAAAACAAAATTGTACACATATATACCAGTATCGATATATCATGGATGATAAAATAACTACAATTATCTAATTCAATATAAAAGTTGTCTCTATTCAACCCTTTTTATCAGTCATAAAATAGCCATCTCAGTTTTCATCAGATAAACTTTACTCAGCAGAGAATAGTAAGGCAAAAAATGTAATGGTTTAAAGACTTACTCTAATTTTGAGTATAGTAATATGAAAATAAGTATTATTATTATCAAAAGTGACAATGGTTGATTCTGTTGACCATCAATGAAACATCAAAATATACCTAACAGTATACTATTACTAACCTATATTTGATGCTTTCAGGTCTTTGCCTTTAAACTTGCCAAGGGCAGAAGATGTGTCAATGTTTGATTTGTCTATACTTTCATTTTCTTCTTCCTGTATATATATATATATATATATATATCAAGAGATTATTACACAGAATCTTTTCTCTTTTATCATAAATGGACATAAAACTTATGTTTTTGCTCAATGCACTAAATTGACAACTATTACATAAGGGTGTTGATTGCATGAATGCAATCTTAACTCCATAATATAGAGGCTTTAAAGAGGTTATGTCCTCACCTAGATCTATGGGCATTGACTCCTATAAGCAAATATGTCAATATGATATTACAGATCCTGACTTGCTGGTAATTTTTGTTGTTTACAATTTGTCTTTATCAATTTCAATTAGTTTTGGTTTAAAGTGCAAAAAACTGACAATAATTGTTCTTTAAGAGTCAAAAACTCCTGGAAGTACATTTGTAGATCAATGATTTCGCCCAAGTTGACTCTTTGTATTAAAATGATTACTTGCTGATCATTTTTGCTATCTAAACTTTCTATCCATTTATGATAGTTTTCCATATAATATACAAAAAAAACCTTAAATAATCATATTAGGGGATAAACAAAGAGTTGACTGGTTCAAGTAATTCAGAGGACATGAGATCGTGATGTTCTTAATTCTCAGTTTTCTGACAACAAAGACGATAGACACTAAGTGATGAGAATATCCCCTTATCTTTCAGACTTCATGAATATGTAAAGCTTGGTAAATATTTATATAATACATATATTATATAGCTACCTTGACTTCACTGGGTGTCTGTAAAGCTTGGTGAATATCTATATAATACCTACCTTGACTTCACTGGGTGTCTGTAAAGCTTGGTGAATATCTATATACCGTATATTTTCGAATTTAAAGCGCATCGTTTTATAAGCCGCACGGCCGTTTTTTTGGGGGAAGATTGTTTTTGTCCTTACATAAAACGCACCTGAATATTAAGCGCAGACTGAAGAAAACGTATATTTATTCTACTGACCTGATAGCGTCATGAATATTTTCTCCTTTTGTAACTCACACCGTAATTTGTTTCATTTCTATTTTCAGATTGGTGAGAAAGTTGAGAGTATTTTTGAATATATTTATTTGTGTCATATTAAAATAAAAAATCGTAATAAAATAATTATACTTTTCTCATTGTTTTAATTATGCCAGTTTCGTTTGATGTTTTTTGTCAACAATGGCCATGTGTTGACAGCTTGGGTGTCCATTGAACCTTGTTGTTTTGATTAAAATTAGTATGGTATTGATTGCTTGTTTATTGTTTGAATTGGCATTAAGGATTTAAATTAATCTTAAAAATGTATGCATGAAAGGTCACCCAAGCCATAAAACTGCCATTGTTTATCTTGATTATGACCTACTTACCTGTACCCACGTGTGAAAACTGTTCACCCAAAAGTCAAGATTTTTTTTTAATTAAATCAATCTTAAGAATTTTATTGTTGTCTATAAAATAAAAGTTGAAGTTCTGAACGTAACAAACATTTTTCAATTTTAATTTGGATGAATACAACAAACAAAACAATTTACTTTTTGCAAGTCATTGTCTATTTTCAAATGAAAGTGTTATGAGCAATGACAAGGGGGATTAAAAGAAGACAGCAATAAATAAATGTTTTAACAGATTAAATTATAAAAATTAGTATTCTTTTTTTTTTAGTTAAACATCCAATAATATTTCGTAAAGATATTTCGTTTTGAAACACAATAAAACGACAAACAGTTACTCTTCAGTATTTTATCCTGTTTGGTACCTCTTCTCAAACACGATTATCTCTCTTTGTTTATGAAGCACTTTAAAGTGTCGATTTAAGCACATGCATCACCATCGTCATTTAAAGAAACTTGTAATATTGGCAAGACACACAATCACTTTCTTTATTATTTCATTAGAAAATTTTATATTAAAACACATTAAATCAACTAACAACTACATATTTATGATAAATACACAATTAATATCCTGTATGGACACAGTTATCTTTCTTTGTTTACGAAATGAACACTAAACACATGGTTATCGACTTCCTGTAAACCAACAATGATTGAATGAAATAAAAACAAACGATTTAGTTAATATATTTATTTATTCATAACAAAATATGCAACATTAACAATTTATCAAGTCACTGCAAGCACTTGACAATCTGACTGTCTCCAGAAAACAAATCCAGATATTTTTTTCTTTCACCGTCGTCCTGAAAACAGAAAATAATACTTACATAACACGCACCCGAGTATAACACGCAGGGACAAAGACAGAGAAAAAAACCTGCGGCTTATTTAACGATTTATACGGTAATACCTACCTTGACTTCACTGGGTGTCTGTAAAGCTTGGTGAATATTTATATAATACCTACCATGACTTCACTGGGTGTCTGTAAAGCTTGGTGAATATCTATATAATACCTACCTTGACTTCACTGGGTGTCTGTAAAGCTTGGTGAATATCTATATAATACCTACCTTGACTTCACTGGGTGTCTGTAAAGCTTGGTGAATATTTATATAATACCTACCATGACTTCACTGGGTGTCTGTAAAGCTTGGTGAATATCTATATAATACCTACCTTGACTTCACTGGGTGTCTGTAAAGCTTGGTGAATATCTATATAATACCTACCTTGACTTCACTGGGTGTCTGTAAAGCTTGGTGAATATTTATATAATACCTACCATGACTTCACTGGGTGTCTGTAAAGCTTGGTGAATATCTATATAATACCTACCTTGACTTCACTGGGTGTCTGTAAAGCTTGGTGAATATCTATATAATACCTACCTTGACTTCACTGGGTGTCTGTAAAGCTTGGTGAATATCTATATAATACCTACCTTGACTTCACTGGGTGTCTGTAAAGCTTGGTGAATATCTATATAATACCTACCTTGACTTCACTGGGTGTCTGTAAAGCTTGGTGAATATCTATATAATACCTACCTTGACTTCACTGGGTGTCTGTAAAGCTTGGTGAATATCTATATAATACCTACCTTGACTTCACTGGGTGTCTGTAAAGCTTGGTCATCTTCAGGTAATTCATCTGTTTCATAAACATCTGGTGCACCTATATCCTACAAAATATCAACAGTTCATACATGTCATATTTCATAAACAGCTGGTGAAATTATTCCCTACTTGTTCAAAATATCAACAGTTCATAAACTCTGGAGAATATAATTATACAGACTACAATATATTAACTTGTTAAGGGCTTAAGGCATTGGTTCAAGGCTAATTAAATCTTGAATACCATTTTTACTGGACATGCCCAATATAAAAATAATAAAATGGACAATTCAGAATCTAATGGGCAATAATACTGTTTATACCCTAAAGTGAACAAAGCATCATAAAATTGGTTGGATTTCCATTGATTGAGACAATAGACAATCACATCATTTTGGTGAAAGCTTTTGATAATGTTACAGAGAACACGTTGGATTCAGAAAGGATTTATTCTACTGCAATATTTCTAGGTTTTTTTTTAGGTCTATTTACGCAAACTTGTCCGCCATCACATAAAATTCCCTTTTTGCATAACAATTTAAAACATTTGACATCATAATAAACAAATGAAAGTTGCATAACCGCAACAGGTTATTCAGATCTATCTTGATTTTGGGTCATTCACAGCAAACAATTTCACTTCAATACCCAAAATTGTAATAGACAATTTTTGAATTGTGTATTTTACCATAAATTCCATTGTTTGATGATATTATCTACACCAATTTACCAGACCTGTCAAAGGTTAAAAATTATCTCATATCTTCTTTTTTTCTTTTGGTATACTGATGAAGAACTTATTAAAATGCTTTGATTTCTTTTTTTGGCATGATTCGTGTACTTTTTCAATGGCAAAATAATTGAAGAATAGAGGAAAAATTGCCATGATGAAGAACAGTTATTCAATCAGTAATGAGAAAATAGATCAAGCTTTATCAATTATCAGATCTAGAGGTGCTTTTGAGTTGGAAATTGATAAAAAAAAAAAAACCACATCAAAAACCATAACCAAAATTTTTATTCAGTTAGATAATGTAAAAATCAGGATTTTGACTTGTTTTAAACTATCCTGAAATAGGGATTCAGGTTGAGGCATGAAAATAGGGATGATTACCGCAAAAAATCAGGATAGTTGGCAGGTCTGATTGACCTTAATTGAGTCATCTGCTGTAACACATTCATAAACAAGAATGTGTCCACAGTACACGGATGCCCACTCGCACTATAATTTTATATATTCAGTGGACCGTGAAATTGAGAAAACTTGCATTTGATATTCAAATTAGAAAAATCATATCATAGGGAACATGTGTACTAAGTTTCAAGTTGTTTGGACTTCAAATTAACTTTATCAAAAACTACCTTGACTGAAAACTTTAACCTGAAGCCGGACAGATGGACGAACAGACAGGAAACATAATGCCCCTACACTATCGTATGTGGCACCTACAAACAACTCTAAAGTGATGTATACAAGGGATTCTGATACCGATTTTATGAATACACCTGATCGCTATATTATGATTTTATGAATACACCTGATCGCTATATTATGATTTTATGAATACACCTGATCGCTATATTATGATTTTATGAATACACCTGATCGCTATATTATGATTTTATGAATACACCTGATCGCTATATTGAAATATGTCTTGCTTGAACTTTTGATGTCATACAATGATTACTTTTCCATTGTGGCGTCATTCATTTTCTATTGTGACGTCAAAATTTTACAGGAACTTTTGTGATGTCCAGTTAAGGTAGATAAATAGCAATAAGGTGTATAAACTCAGTTCAGCTGTTCAAGAGAAAAAATGCTACTTTGCTAGCTGGATCATATCATATGAGTCATCTGGTTGAACTGGTGATTACACATGACAGGATCAGTGTATGTTCGTTTCGTAACCATTAAAATGAAATTGAGTAGTATTATAAGAGTAAAAAAGCATTATGTAATCAAAATTAATTACAATGCCTGGTAGATTAGCATATTTTGGATCTGCCATCTTCTGCCTCCGTCTCCGAATAATTGATTAATTTGACAGAATAACTTCCGGTAGTGAATCAAAGTCTGAAGAGCGCTTTACAAAAGCGTAACTCAATGTACCGGGAGAAAGACTCCCGTTAATGAAATTTTAGAAATTGAAAATAGACTCCTACACGTACTCATTACCAGTCCTGCCAATATCTCTAACGATTGATGATTGTTGAAAATGTAAAGCCAAAAAAACATCTGTTGTATATGCACATACATTCATCTACTGCCTTGTTGTTTTGTCTATATACCCACATTTATTTTCCTTGCTGTACTGTTTCTATAAAAACGACTTTCACTACTAAGGCAGCAACCATTCGATTTTCTGGGGGGGGCTATGGTTTTTTTTTCTGTACAAACTTTTTTTTTCGCCTGTGGCGAAAAACAATCTATTTTTTTCGCGACAAGTCGAAAACAATTTTTTTCTTTCAATTTTAGCATTACATATAGTGGCAGCTGGGGGTGAAACAAACAATTTTTTTTTCTCAGAATCAAAAACAAATTATTTTTTTCTCCAAAAACTGGAAACAAACTTTTTTTTCCAAAAAAAACCATAGCCCCCCCCAGAAAATCAAATGGTTGCTGCCTAATAGTATTACTATACACCTTATCGCTATTTTTCCACCATTACTGGATATCACACAGGTTCCCGTAAAATTTCGACGTCATAAAACAAAATATCTGACGCCACAATGGAAAGTGATTGTTGTATCATGTACATGTATGCGTCAATAGTTCAAATGGCTGGATCAGCCGGGATAAGAGATAAGCCTAAGTTATGATAAGGTGTATAGTACTAAGATATTTATATTCCAATTTAAGGGCCCATGAAGAGGAGGTGGGTATCTGCACGGAAGAACACAAAATAAATTTGCCATTTCACGATAAACGAAACAATTAAAAAAATTTTGCATGTTGATCTTTTTACCTATTTCACGAAACACAGTGAATATCAAACCTTTTTCACGGCTGCACATGAAATAAAAATGCCTGAACACGTTGCAAGGAAATAACCCTTTACCACCCTCCATGAAGAGCAAAGTAATTTATTACAATGATTTTGATAATTAGCATGATTAGTACTACATGTACATTGTTGTACTACTTGAGTCTAGATATATTTCCAAATTTTGTCTTTACATCCTCCCACTCAATAAAATGTATCATACTGCGTATTCATGTTTTTCCTGGGCACTTTCAAAGAACCTTTTTTTTATAACTTCAAATACAAGAGGGTAGTAATGCCCTTTACTGTCAGGCAACACACGGCCATTTTCAACTAACCGTTAGTATTAAATTGGTTAAAATTTATTTATACCTTGGATATCCAGCAAAAAAGTACCCTACAAGCATTAATGAATCAATACTATGTTTTTGTATAACAATCGAGAACATTGTTATTAGATATTGTGTCATATAATGACATACCGGTATGCATGATATGGTCCTTAGTTCGTGTCTGTCATATATTTTTTTGTAAATTGTATTGTAATATATTAGGCAGTAAAACTAAGTAATTGAATTTTTCATGTCAGGTCCCTTTATAGTCCACTATACAGTATGGCATTTTACTCATTGTTTAAGGCTGTATAGTTGCTAATAATTACTTGGATCCACTTCATTTGAACTCTAATGGATAGATTTCTCATATGTAACTATACCACATCTCCTTATTGTTCATGTTGTTGCTAATAACTGCAATGCTACTTATTATTTAAATTCATTTTCAGGAGAAAATGATAGCTAAATGGACGCCCTGTTTGGTTTAATTAGAATGGGCTGTATTTGTGGTAAAGAAGCCCTTCGCATCAATGATAGAAGATTTTATCTCCGATCAAGATTAGGAGAAGGGTAAGTGTATGTATACATGTACATAGTTGGTAAGATATATTTATCAAGTTTAGCATGTTATTTAAAATTTATAAACTTTTAAGAGCATTTTCGGAACCTGAAAAACTTAATCTCAAGATGTCTTTTTTTCTTTTTTTACAGTGGGTTTAGCTATGTTGACCTGATAGAGGAAATCAGAACTCACAAAGACTATGCTCTTAAGAGAATAACATGTCATTCTAATGAGGAAGAAAGGATAGCTTTGCAAGAGATAGAATTAATGAGAACATTCCAGCATCCAAACATCATTCCATTAGAGGCGTCCTCTGTCATTAAAGTCAACCAGTATTCCAAATCTCTAGACATTGTCAGTGAAGTCCTCATTGTCATGCCTTATTATTCAGTAAGTCCAATTAAAAAATGTGAAGTCTCTAATCTTGTCAAAGTCTTGACTGAAAGCAATAAAATGTTCCTTACTTTGATATCCTTTTCCTCATTTTTAGATTTTCATAAAAAAAAGTGTTTAATAATTAAGATATAATTCATGGGATGGGCGCTTGAATTTATACTGATTTTACCACGATTTGGCCCTGTATGCTAAATATTTTACTAACAGCTACAGGGAGAGGTAAAATATCTGCATAAAGGGAAAACCCATTTTTGGATACACAAAATATAGTGCATTGATTTTAACATTCAATACACCTTATCCATGAACATTTCCAGAGCTTATCAATGTAATTTATGCTCAGATATATTCAAGGCACAAAATGATGTTACACTTGTCAAAAAAATTACATAACTTTTGCAAAGTGCAGGAATCATAATATCTGTTCTAAAAATAGAATGATGTCGTTGTTTAAATCATCTTTAAACATTTGGAGTTATCTTCCATTGTCTAGAACTGCCGTTAAATCAACTAAATTCAATGCTATAATTAATTTTACTTCCAACTGTTAGAATTGAAGCAATCTTACAGTTCAGTGCTTGCAAGCACTTTGATTTACTTATATAAGAAAATTATATAAGTAAAATAGATATCTAAATGTCCAAGAAATTAAACTCTTATATTTATATTATCAGAGAGGATCCTTACAAGATGTAATAGAAAAGATGAGTAAGAAGTCGGAGAGATTTCCAGAAGAAAGTGTTTGGGAATTGTTTAAGGGGATCTGTCTTGGACTCCAAGTGTTCCATAAACACAATCCTCCATATGCTCACAGGTATTAAACCAATCAATTATTGTCTTTTTTTTCAGTGTTTGATTTGGGGGGGGGGGTGTTTGCTTTTATTTCTCATTAGTACCAAGTAAACATCTTGTTGAAAACAAACTCCATAGCAAAAATAATAAATATGATCAAAAGACAAACAACAGTATACAAAACACAAAACAGGTTAAAAGTATAATTCAGTAGGCGACATTGGAGGAAAAAAGGATGGGATTACGGCTACTACAATTGCAATGTATCAACTGTCATCTAAGCAACAGATATTTAATAACAGTGAACTCAGCAATGGCATTCCTAAAATTTTTGAAGACCTGTTTTTTTTTTTTAATTTCATCACTTGGAACTCTTGGTTAAATAGCTTCCTTGTAAACAGCAACCCTCTTTAAAAAAAAATCATGAAATGAATTACAAGCTTATCAAGGTGTTTACTCAAGTTTCATGTAAAGAAAGTAAATGTGATAGACTTTTCCAAATGCTTACCAGGTATATCATTGTATATGAAATGTATTAAATTGAAGGTTGGTTTGATACCTTTTGTATTTATATAGACAAAATGTATTTTTTACAGAAAATTTTATCATGATTTTATTAGGGAGAATTTTCAAATTGTCTAATGTTTATTCTATAATTATGAATTAAGGTTAAAAAAAAATAAGGATGACATAAAACTGGTAGTGTTATTTCTTTTCCTTATGTGAAGATCTCAAGACTACCAATATTTCTTTTCTTTTTCTAGGGATCTCAAGATGGCCAATATAATGTTAGCAGATGATGGGACAGCGATAATAATGGATTTAGGTTCTGCAAATAAAGCCAGAGTAGAGATCAAAACTCCATCTCAGGCACACACCTTGCAGGTAAATTTTGTATTTACTTTAAGGATCAGCATTTCTTTGGTGGACAAACTGGTAAACAAATTATTGTTTTTGCTTATTTAGTTTAAATGTTTGAGACCACTTTATTGCTAGTCTAGGGTATTTAGTATAGTTCCAAGAATCAATTGGGTTATTTCTTATCCTTTCTACTATTTTTCTAATAGTCACGTTACATATTTATTGAAATAGATCAGCATAAGATTTATTCCATAGTTCACATGTTAAAGTTTGTAGGCCATTTTATGACAAAAATATAGGGAACCCATAGTATGTAATTGGTATTTGGACCAAATTTTGTCAACACTGAGGTTGTGATTTCCAATCAGGCATCTTGGAGGTACTTCCAACTCCACAAGTAATTGATTAGGAATATCAGTTTTCCTACCAAAGGTTAGTTGTTCTCTCCAGCCACCCTGGCTGCCATGAAATAGCACAATAGTGTTGAAAAGTGGCATTAAACACCAATCAATAAATCAATCAAACCATTTCCATGAAGATTTTTGTGGCCTATTTCTCTGTCATAGTCAATTGACTTTGAAAGTTTGTGTAGTTAACATGGTTATATATTGCTATTTTCAATATTTGCAGTTTACTATCATTATTTACTACATATCTCTGTGTTAACAGTGTATTACCTATTCTACATAAAAAAATTAAAATGTTGATATATTGTTCATATTCATTTTCCTTCCCATATGGTGGTAACTGTAAATCAAAGAAGAAATATTTTATAATTAATTGAAAAATTACATCTTATAAACAGAAAAAAACCTTATATATAGAAAAAAAACACAGGATGATCATAAAGGGAGTATCAGATGTCAATTCTACTTATTTGCACTTTAAAAATACTTAAAAGAGAATTTAAAGAATATCCTAAAATGTAGCAACTCTTCACATAAACTTAGGTATTTTTAGTGGAAATATAGAGCAAATCTACAAAAAATGCACCTCCAAATTTAATAGTTCTTTTTTTAAAACGTATAAATTGTAAAACTAAATGGCTTGTCTTGAAAGTTTTCTTACAATACTAATCTATATTTGTAAATCTTATACTCATATTGTAGGATGAAGCAGCAGAAAGATGTTCTATGTTCTACAGGGCACCAGAACTTTTTAATCCAGAACTGGGTTCCAGTGTAGACGAAAGAACAGACATTTGGGTAACTTTTGATATAACAGACATTCACTAGTATTATAAAGTTGAATAAAACAAAAATTGCATATCGTCGTGATTCATTCAAATAATGAATCATAGATTTTGGGTATACGTTAAGGAGAGATAAATCCAACAGTATCAATGAAGACATCCTAAGGTCAGAATCAGAATACCATTTTAATAAGTTCCACACCACATGTAACAATGACAAAAAAAAAAGACAAATAGCGTTCAAAGAAGACAGGTATCAGTACAATTATTAAAGTCTAAGGCTGTTGGGAATAAGTTGAAGAGAGCCTATTAAAGTTCTGCATTCAACACTCAATTCTCAAAGTGACAAACATGTTATTGTAGGAAGATAAAACAAAAAGCAATCACTGACAAGGTTTCTTACATGGGACCAGCAACTTGTGGCACAATTTTAGAAGTTCTTTTAAATCGTAACCCTTTCCCTTTTAATTTCAATCAGTGGAGTAAAAAAGATAAATAAACCAATATACCATAAAAAACAGAAGAGTAAAAGCACACAATTCTATAGCATAATATATTAAAAAATACTAGTACAAACAATTCAAGACTAACCATATTGTATGAAAGAACAGCTACAAAATAAAAATCTCATAGTACTAAACCTACTGACAGCTTTCCTACACGTCTTGTGCTTCATTGATCAAGTTAAGTTTTTGTAAATAAGGCAATGTGATATGATTACCAATAGTATAGGAGGAAATAAGTATTCCAAAGTCATTGAGATCAGTGATATAAAGACACAATAAAACATATCCTTGAAGGTCTAGTAGAAGTAATTGTATACATGATTTCAGTCTTTAGGTTGTTTGTTATATGCATTAGCCTACTTGACATCACCATTTGAGAGTGATTATAATCATGGTGGAAGTATAGCTCTTGCTGCTCAAAGTGGTCGAGTCAAATTTCCAGAGGACAATAGGGGGTAAGTCTTCTCTTACATATTGACCAAAAAACTTTTTTTCATGTTCAGTGCAATTTTAAAAAAATTAGGAATGTCAAATCTAGAATACTTGGACAGTTTTACCGGACCCTAAATCATGCTTGATCATATCTAGAAGTCAAATTTTCAATTTGTAAATTTCCAACAAAGTATATATAAATGATGATGTTAGCCTTGTAAACCCAAGGTTATCTGATGGAGAACTTTATATGTGTTAAGTAATTAAATGTTCTGTAAATCTACATATCTTTGACTTGACAATAAATGAACTGACTTATGGTACAACCAATATTACTTGTATTTTTACATATACCAGGTACTTAAGATTAATTACTTTACAGTATATCAGTGCAATTTTTAATGGATTTTCACCACCTCTGTACCAAAAAGTTTATTGCTCGACCATATCAATATTGGTTTTTTTGCCAAAAAAATTGTGATAAACATTTTTTTATTTTTTTTTGTTTTATGTTCATTCATAAGTGAAAAATCTGAAGTTGTGACTTTATACCACTTTTTGTATACTTGTTTGGAATCAAATTTCATCTTTCTTTTTTTATATTTATATATATATAGAGAGAGAGGAAGTAAGATTACAGACAATTAAAAACCAATTCTTCAGAAAACAATTGAAGGTCTTTCCACCTCGATAATAAGAATGAAATTTAAAAAACCATGTTAGAAAATGTCACTCCTTGTTGAATGAATTTGGTACTTCAAATTGATATAAAAAATAAGATTAATAGGTATATGCAGAAGACTTTATTGTTTTATAATGAACAAGAAAGAATTTTTAGCAAAGGTCAAAATCTAGAACGTCAAATTGACCATTGACCTTGACCTCAATTTCAAGGTCATAGGTCAGTGATCCCAAATCAATACATCCCAGGTCAATCACGTGTATGGTTGTTGAGAAATACTGATTTCAAATACAAAAGAGGAGAAAACTCCTTTAAGGCGAAGTGTACGTAATTAAACTACACAATGGATGTTTTTAAAATTTTACATGTAGATTCTGCTTCTAAAAATAAATCGGAAAATAAAATAAAAAAAGGGGGTAACCGTTTTCGTTTTTGAGATACAAGCTGTTGAAGTTAACAGCATCATACACCAAAATTACAAAGGATATATAGGGAAAATCGTGAAATTCGGCAGGAATTGTTACATTTCCAAGATTTTCTATTATATTAGACAATCGATTTTTTTTTAAATTTATGAGACGATTCTAAAATGTCTGAGGAATCGATTGGTACAAAGAAAGTCCTTAGCAACCGTGCTACTTTTCAAGCTATACCCTGTTAAAGTTGAATCTTGAGTGTAAAAAAAAAAAAAAAACAACGACAACGTTATTGACGTCGCCGCAACAGTTACGACGCTTCATATAGTCCTATACTTGTATGAAATATATACCGTTTTGTTGGAGTTCGTGTTGCTCGGTCTTAAGTTCTTTATGTTACGTTTTGTGTACTATTGTATTGTATGTGTCTATTATATTCGGGTGCGTGCGGAGATCGCCAAGCGGTTGACATTTTCTTCATTATGAACTAGAACTATTTTCGACCTCGGTGCCTTATTTTTTGTTAAATTCTAAACACTGCGACGTGTTTTCAAAATCTTTGTTCTCATAAAACTTCATTTCATCAAGGTCTTTTCTCAAAATATCAGCCATCTGTCTGGCACAGGATAACAAATCAATATTTAAGTAAATTTAAGTTGTGTGGCAATTCTTAGTACATTTGGGTAAATTAATCTTATCTTTGTGCCGCATAAGCATCTCTATAATTCAACACATCCCTGAGCCACGACATTATATATTTTATGCATCGCATGCGCTTCTTTTTATTACAATCCAGACCGGCTAGTAACCGTTGTATAACTTTACACGTCTGAAGACGAATATTTGCGTGAAACATTTTTGTATGATTTTTATTTCTGGAAATCAATCTGAAATCTACAACAGTCCATTTCCGAAAGTCGGGCTGGACCTTTACTTTTATGTGCATTCGGGATTTACACAAATTGTAACCCGAATAATTCAGTCGTATTTTTCAGCTGATGTACGAATGCTACATTTCTCGTGTGGGAGAAAATCGGACATGGAAAGGGCTTGAATTATTCGAGTTACTCAAATTGAAACTCGGGAATTTCTAGCTGTTCGGAATTCGCGGAAACAAATTTTCGGCATTACGGTATTGAATCAATAGAGATACCAATTATTTCTTTTAACAAATTCGAATACCAGTCAGTTTATAGGACTTCAGTTTGAAATAGGGGCGGCAATCCATTCGTTTTATCCAATCAATTGAAAAAGGGGGGGGGGGGTCAACATTGATAGTCAAAAAGCCTTGAAATATTCAATAAAAAACGTTGAATGTAAATTATATGAACTTAAAAATCTCATATTATAAGACTAGTAAACCACTGGCTTCTCAATTCTTGTATGATAATGAACTAGGTGAAAACCTAGAGCTGACCGAGTGCGAGATCCTCATGGATAATCATCGAGGTCGTTAAACACCCCTTGCAGTAAACTTTGGTTAAATTTTAAAAAAAATCGAAATGTAATAGTCTGAACACATTTCACCGCTCATTCCACTGAATATTAAATTGCAGTTACAAGATTAAAAAAGATTACAATTAAAAAAAATCAAATCCCGACTACCCGAAATTCGGAAATAGAATTCCCGGATCCCGGAGTTCCGATAAAGGTCCTACCCCCTCCCCCCCCCCTCGTAATTCTATATTCTATTCATTCTTAATCTTGAATTGAGACTTGATACTTCAAAATTACATTCTCTAATTTTGAATGATACACACAGGCACAATAAAAGAAAACAGATTTCGCTATATATCTCTTCGAAATTGGAATTTGTGAAAGAAGAAATGACATCATGTTATATTTTATCTTACATGTGTACTTTCAATTTCAATATGGTTCTAAATTTAGATTTAGTTTTCCCATAAATTGCGGACGGAATAGAAGACACCTGTTTATTTTCTGCACATGTAGAAAAAGTTGAAAACTGGGAGTTGAATGACATAATTTTTACTTATTTTAAGATAAATGTTAGAATTTTTAAGTTACTGAGTAATTTTTGGGGCATATTTTGTTTATTTTTTGTTTGTTTTCCGTCTTTGTTCTTCCGACTTGTAAGTGTTGCACTAGTGTCAGTAGTGATCAAACAAGTGAAACTGCGAGCTACTGCTCACAGATGATACCCCCGCCGCAAGTGGATAATATTAATAGTGTAAAAATATGCAAGTGTTCGGTAAACAGGAAGTTGTCGAGTGATGAATCTGAAAACGCATCACACGGTATAGCTGACTTATAAAAATCCTGAAACCAAATTTCAGAAATCCTTGTATTGTAGTTCCTGAGAAAAATGTGACGAAAATTTTCAACTTGGCTATCATGTGTAAAATCATACAAGTGTTCGGTAAACAGGAAGTTGTCGAGTGATGAATCTGAAAACGCATCACACGGTATGGCTGACATATATAAATGTTGATACCAAATTACAGAAAGGGTGGATGTGTAGTTCCTGAGAAAAATGTGACGAAAGTTTCATGGGACGGACTGACTGACTGACGGACTGACGGACGGACGGACAGACAGAGGTAAAACAGTATACCCCCCCTTTTTTAAAGCGGGGGTATAATTATTCTCTTGGTATCGTCTGATTTCTTATATGAATATAAGTCATGTCCTTAAATTTTCAATTGCACAAAATACGAACATTTCAACGTCTTTTTGATTAAACAATTAAATTCATACGTCTTTCATTAATTATTTGTAACCTATTATAAAACTTTACGTTGAGTACTGTGTTTTTCGTTCAAGACTACGGCTTTTTAAAACGATATTGTTGGGTCAATTCAGGTTTCATTTTAATTAATTTGATATCAATAGAAGAAAATTTGTTACATGTTTATTTTTTTATTTGTTTATAATTTTGTTGTGAGTCGTTTTTTCTTTCTGTTGATATCATAAACACGAAATGCCTTCTCCTACGCATCTAAAAAAAAAACCAAAAAAAAACAGTGTTTTTAAGTCAGGCTGCACACAGAACAACGTACAGAATGCTGTGATTTCTAATTGGAGTTATTTAGATAATTTCTATGAGGTTTAAGACAGCACAGGCGTGCTTGTTGGATTCATTATAGACCGCAGAAAGTAGTTTCTCTTTCGTGTGTCCTTTCTTGGAGTAAGGGAGATAACTTGCGTAACTAACGACGAACGTTTTTAATCCCGTATTCCGCTAGAGGCGTGCAATTACGTACACTTCGCCTTAAGGGTTGACCAAAACACTTCGACTTAAATGGGTTGAAGTTAAGCCTTATTGTAATCAGTTATTTGGAAAAAACATCATATCATTAACTGTTATGGTTTCTTATGAATAAAGATAACAAACAAAATTCAAAATTTAGAACATGATCTTGATCTTTGACCTTGACCTCAATTTCCGCCAAATGGACCAAGGACTCCATATCAAAAGACTTTAAGCCTCTATGACTTATAATGTATGAATTTATCCAACATATCACCTATCTTAAATTTTCAAAGGGAATAACTTCCATAAGATGTCTTCCGATCACTTCGGTTAAAAATAACCAAATCATTCTTAAGAGTAGACAAACAATTTGGTAAAAACAGTTTGTTAAAATCTCTTACGGTTTTAGAGATATATCGATAACAAGAAAAAGGGGGCGCGGGGAGATAACTCCTATAAGAATAAGTGTTCGGTTACACAGGGTGAGTTTTGAAACCCCCAGTACTGTACAACATCGTTGGCCAAAAATCCATTTGATATGTTATAAAACAAAAAAGCATCTCAGACATCAGAAGAAAAAAAAATAATCAGAAGAAAAACAAAAGGTCTTTCAACGAAAAGTGTAAAGACCTAATTAAACACAAAAGAGAGATGAAATTTGGTTTTCCAGGTTTGTATAAAATTGAGATAGCCAATGCAAACAACCAATGTGTGTTTTCACTCATTACTGGCTTGTAGACTGTAGTATTGTATCTAGCAATTTGAATTTTACAGTAAAAAGATTTATAAGATAAATAAAAATAGAGAATTTCAAGTTATTAAAAAGTTTTTTAATCCCACTGAATTTTTAATAGGTAAATAAACGAAAAAAACAAAATGATGTTTTCATATTACATTTGTTTGAAATATATTATGTATTCAAAGAAACTCCCTAATTTTGAGTTTAGTTCATGTGATATTTTTTTTTGCAGATATTCCAAATCTTTACAAGAAACAATATTATTACAGATGAAAGTTAACCCTGCAGAGAGGCCATTTATAGACGGTGTATTACAACATATAGAAACTGTATCATACAAAGCTACAAACCGTGTGTAGCCAGAATCATTTATTCATTTAATCATTTTATTTGCTCACTATGTTTGAAAAAGGTCTTTTTAGTATAAAATACTGTGAAGTTTAATTCATTTTAAAGTTAAATAAGTTTTAACTATCAATAATCTTCTAGTATTGTAAAGATATAAAAAAGAAGATGTGGTATGATTGCCAATGAGACAACTATTCACATGAGACCAAATGACATAAAAAAAAATAAAGGCCTATAAAGAAAAACTACATTATATACATGTAGATATGATTTGTCTACTATTCATTAATGATATAGTTACTTAATTTGATGTTAGGACCAGTGATTAGATCCTTAGTTATCTTTGTGGATATATCATAACTTATCCAAAATATTTCAGTGTTACTGCTGTTTAGTGAATCACAATTGATATCAGTTTATTGTTTTTTAAAGGAGGCTCGAGGGTACAAAATTATTATTTTTTTATTAACACTAATAGTTGTTAGTTTATGCTATGGTACAAAAATCAACCATAAAAAAGATTTGTTTTAGCCCCAGATGACTTTTAAAATGTTTATATTATTGAAAAAGCTCCAAATTATCTCCCTTTGGTACAAAAATGCCATTTTTTTGCATTAAAATTAAAATATCTTTTTAAACTCATCAGTGACCTATATTTTTTATTACATTTTTCAAATAAGCTGTACTTAAACTAAACAATTGTAAAATTTCTGTAATTAAGTTGATTTTTTTTTGTTATTACCTTTCAACAGAAAATTAGTACCTTAACAAGAATGCATGCTTCTTTCAAACACAGATTATGATCTTAAATGATAAGTGACCCCATTTTTTTTATTTAATTTTTCTATTAAGTATATGATACAATTCATTTATAGAAAAAAATAGCAAAATCCTATATTTAAAAAAAGATGGATTTATACCCTAGAGCCCCCTTAAGGTAGATAGGGTGTCTTCCTCCATCTTGGATTTTGAAATACTAGAAAACAAGGTCTAGATCTTTGACGAAATGTGCAAATTTTTATAGTAGTAGGTAATTCATGTGTAAGAATTTTCATTATAATATAGAAAATGCCATGTTTGATCATATTTATGATTGTATTTTACAAAAATAAGAATTCTTTTGTTTGATTAATTTTTTCCAACTTTGTCAAATAAGGGGAGGCAACTCAAATGCAAGGGCAGATAATCCAGATAGTGTTACTTTTACAATAGAATGTGTTAGGAATTTACCCATTTTTACATGTAGCAAGAAAACGAGTCCGGTGACCCCATTTTTTCTTTTTCTTATCTGAAAGCATAATATTGAAGCTATCTTCTCATATTTTATCTCAAAATTCTATGGTGTGGTTTGCGTTTTATGGCGGAAAAATGGGTTTTCCATGCATAATCTATACAAAATCTTGACAATTTTGAACAACCTGTAGCGTGAAAATAAGTCCGGTGACCAATTCTTTTTATTAATGTTTTTAAACAAGCAGGATATGAACTACATTTTGGCAAAATATTAAAAGATTCTATGAATTATAATTTAGACACCCCATCTACCTTAAGTCATTTTTAGTGAATGATGTTTTTAAAATTACAAATTTACTACATTTTTAAACTGAAATATATCAATTCTGTTTCTCTATTATCTACTAATGGGCAAGCTATGTGACCAAGAAAATGTGAATATTTATCATTCAGTCTAATTATTTAATCCTATGTATGCAAGGGCGTATTCAGCCATTTAAAAAAGGTGGGGTATATGTTTTAAGTTGGGCTTTTTCCAGGAATGGTTGTATTCTAGATAAAAGGATTTAAGATGGTTTTCTGAATTACACAATGTGCTGGTGTAAAATTAGAATGCATTTTTATTATTTCCTGATAAATTTGTATGGATTGGGGATGTGATATCCACTGTTAACTATTTCTTTCTGCCTTTGTTAAATTGTGTTAAACTTTAAATATTAATAATTCTTAAACTTTGATAGGAAACATTGTGTAATATTAAAATATGCTACCACTTACTTGTGTATGTCTTGTTTGTGTGCAATAAAAGTTAACATAGCTATATTGTAAAGTGCTATATTGTAATATTTTATGATTGTATTAAGTTCATTCCAAAATTGTTATGAGTTCTTTTTTATTACAAGGCCTTTATATTATTCTAGTAATTAGGAAATGGAACAGTGACACTTAATTTGACATCCAAAATATTTCAAACTCATTTTATTACCAAAAACAATTTAAGCTGGAGTATTACTTTATTATCATTTTTGATCAGAGATACCACATTGTACCTTACTTTTCGTCAGCTATTTGTAAAAAAATATATATACCCCGATTGGAAGAGGGACTTTGCATAAGAAAGCATCATAAAGATCGATGAATATGATATCTCATAACTTTCTATACAATCATGAAAGCGTATTCCATTTACCACAATTTTGTGGATATAAATAAACTCATCATAGATACCAAAAAACAGGATTGAAATTTTGTATGCCAGACACGCGTTTCGTCTTCAAAAGACTCATCAAAGATGCTTGATTAAAAAAGTGACAAATAAAGGACAAAGTTGAAGAGTGTATCTGACTACCAGCATGTAATATGAGGAAGGTGTTTCCTCTGAAAGAGATTGAGTATTTGTTTATTTAAATGGAAACAAGTCTGTGAGGGTTACTTTGGATTCATTGTCCTTTACCTCATTTTCATGGTTCAAGAAGTACCGGTATACTTAAAAAAAAGTCCAGATTTTTTTGTAATGTTAATTCCTCTCTTATTATGAATAAAAGGATAACTGTATTTGAAATGTACATACCTTGCAAAGTCTGAAAGTCCTTCAGACAGTTTTCATCTGACCTTGCGAATTTTGTCGCAGAAAAGTCTAAGAAAGCTCCACATAGAGATAGTGATCTGGCAGCCCAACGTTAAATAACTTATTAAATACTTTATATTTTAAAGATAGAAGACCTGAATGCTTCATACTTTATATAGATGCCTTATGTAAGAAGTTTACATCAGTCACATGTCCATGGTTCTTGACCTCCTTTTCATGGTTCAGTGACTACATGTACTTGAATAAAAAGTTAAGTTTTTTTGTAATGTTAATTTCTTTCTTATTATGAGTAGTAAGATTACATTAAGTATGTGTGTACCTTGAAAGTTCCTCACTCCCGTCACTTGACCTTGACCTCATTTCATGGATCAGTGAACAATCTAACCTTGACCTCATTTTCACGGTTCAGTGGTTATCATCTATTTGTGTTTTGGTCTGTTTTTCTTATACTGTATGCAAAAGGTCTATGCTGTATGGAAGGATTGTAAGGTGTACATGTCCAACTGGCTTTTCTCATCACTTTGCCTCCGTCGTTGTTAACTTTTACAAAAATCTTCTCTCCTCTGAAACTACTGGCCCAACTTAAACCAAACTTGGGCACAATCATCATTGGTGTATCTAGTTTAAAAAATGTGTCAGGTGACCAAGCCAACCAACCAAGATGGCCACCATGGCTAAAAATGGAACATAGGGGTAAAATGTAGATTTTGGCTTAGATCTCTGAAACCAAAGCATTTAGAGCAAATGTGACGTGGGGTTAAAATTGTTTATCAAGTCAAGATCTATCTGCTTGAAAATTTTCAGATGAATCTGAATACCTGTTAGTGGGTTGCTGCCCCTAAATAGGTATTTTTAAGGAAATTTTTGATACGACCGCAAAAATTGAAACTTTTTGGGTCATATATTGGTATGACATTGGCGTCGTCGTCGTCCGAAGACATTTGGTTTTCGCACTATAACTTAAGTATAAGTAAATAGAAATCTATGAAATTTAAACACAAGGTTTATGACAATAAGAGGAAGGTTGGGATTGATTTTGGGAGTTTTGGTCCCAACAGTTTAAGAATTAGGGGCCAAAAAGGGCCCAAATAAGCTTTTTCTTGGTTTTCGCACAATAACTTTAGTATAAGTAAACAGAAATTTATGAAATTTTAAAATAAGGTTTATGACCACAAAAGGAAGGTTGGGATTGATTTTGGGAGTTTTGGCCCAAACAGTTTAGGAATTAAGGGGCAAAAAAAGGTCCCAAATAAGCATTTTTCTTGGTTTTTGCACAATAACTTTAGTATAAGTAAATAGAAATCTATGAAATTTTAACACAAGGTTTATGCCCACAAAAGAAAGGTTTGGATTGATTTTAGGAGTTTTGGTCCCAACAGTTTAGGAATTAGGGTCCAAAAGGGTCCAAAATTAAACTTTGTTTGATTTCATCAAAAAATGAATTATTGGGGTTCTTTGATATGCCAAATCTAACCGTGTATTCAGATTCTTAATTTTTGGTCCTGTTTTCAAATTGGTCTACATTAAGGTCCAAAGGGTCCAAAATTAAACTTAGCTTGATTTTAACAAAAATTGAATTCTTTTGGTTCTTTGATATGCTGAATCTAAACATGTACTTAGATTTTTGATTATGGACCACGTTTTCAAGTTGGTCCAAATCGGGGTCCAAAATTATTATATTAAGTATTGTGCAATAGCAAGAAATGATCAATTGCACAGTATTGCGCAATAGCAAGAAATCTTCAATTGCACAGTATTGTGCAATCTAATTAAAAACCAATCTCTCATCGCTCCTGTTTCTGATATGTCGCGTGGGAGATCTAACGAAACCCGCTTTGAGGTCACATGTGAGTGACCTCGTAGGTGTGTCTTTTTCGACCAATGAAATTGAGTCTTCCACGATCTTGGAAGTTTAACGTAAGGCAAAGGGATATCAAATTGGTCCACATTGAGGTCTAAAGGGTCTAAAATTGAACATTATTTGATTTCATCAAAAATTGAATTCTTGGGGTTCTATGATATGCTGAATCTAACCATGTATTTAGATTTTGGATATTGGACCATAATGGGTAAATGTCCAATTTAAAATTTTAAAGTTTTTTAAGTTTAAGTTCTAATTAGGCCACATTCATTCTGTGTCAGAAACCTATGTTGTGTCAACTATTTAATCACAATCCAAATTTAGAGCTGTATCAAGCTTAAATGTTGTGTCCATACTTGCCCCAACTGTTCAGAGTTCGACCTCTGCAGTCGTATAAAGCTGCGCCCTGTGGAGCATCTGGTTGGTTATCATCTTGAATATTATTATAGATAGAGGTAAACTGTGAACAGCAATAATGTTCAGCAAAGTAAGATCTACAAATAAGTCAACATGATCAAAATAGTCAATTGACCCCTTAAGGAGATATTGCCCTTTATAGTTAATTTTTAACAATTTTTCGTAAATTTTTGTAATCTTTTACAAAAATTTTCAACTCTGAAACTACTATGGCAAATTTAACCAAACTTGTCCACAATCATCACTAGTGTATGTAGTTTTAAAAATGTGTCCGTTGACCCAGCCAGCCAACCAAGATGGCCGCCATGGCTAAAAATAGAACATATGGGTAAAATATAGATTTTGGCTTATAACTCTGAAACCAAAGCATTTAGAGCAAATCTGACCGGGTGAAATTGTTTATCAGGTCAAGATCTATCTGCCTGGAATTTTCAGATGAATCGAACAATCCGTTGTTAGGTTGCTGCCCCTGAATTGGTAATTTTAAGGAAATTTTGCCGTTTTTGGTTAATATCTTGAATATTATTATAGATAGAGATAAACAGTAAACAATGATGTTCAGCAAAGCATGCAAAGTAGGATCTACAAATAAGTCAAATGACCAAAAAGGAGTTATTGCCCTTTATAGTCAATTTTACCAATTTTTCTTAATTTTTTGTTATCTTTTACAAAAATCTTCTCCTCTGAAACTACTTAAACAAATTTAACCAAACTTGTCCACAATCATCATTAGGGTATGTAGTTTAAAAAATGTGTCTGTTGACCCAGCCAGCCATTCAAGATAGTCCAAGATAGTACATAGACCCAATAAAATTCAACAAAGATGGTTCACTGCTCTAGAAACTTATAACTTTCAACAGGTAATAAAGGAACCAACTAGAGTAACAAATGAATCAAAAACTTTGATTGACCATATATATGTCACTAGTTTAAGCATGGTTAAAGAGGCTCATGTTTCTAAATATTCTATTAGTGATCACTATCCAATATGTATGACAAGACAAGAGAAATTGTATGATAAAAAACATTCTCATTCAACAATCACTTATAGAAATTTTAAGACTTTTAATGAGCAAAATTATTTAAAAGATTTAAAAAGTGCACCTTTTCAACATATTGAATTTGAAAATGACCCATCTGTTTGTATTGAAATGTGGTACAACATTTTTAATAACATTTTAAATAAACATGCCTCTATTGTGAAAAAGAGGGTAAAAAAAGACAGACAGCCTGAATGGTACAATAAAGAAATCTCATATGCAAGAAAAATGAGAGATAAATATCACTCACTGGGAATGTGGGCTGAATATAGATTCTGGAGAAACAGAACAAAACATATTATTGATAAATCTAAACAGAAATATTATAATGATATGATAAAAGACTCAAACGATTCTAAAACACTATGGAAATGTATTCACAGCCTAAATCCATCTAATCCATCAAAACCACATGAACTTATTACAACTGGAGACCATAAAACAACCGATCATAAAGAAATTGCTAATACGTTCAATAATTATTTCACCTCATGTGTTGAAAAATTAAGGCATAGTAGGGCACCAATCAACTCAAATTTTAATACTCTGACAAACTATGTACAAATGAAATTCTTGAAAAAAGGCATAATAAATTCATCATTCCTCCAGTAAAAGTTTCAGAACTATTTGCTGAAATAACTAAACTAGATGTTAAGACATCTTCTGGTACTGAAAATATAGGTCCTTAGATTTTAAAACTTAGTACTCCTTTCATAGCACCTTCCTTAACACATTTTTAATCGAATGATTGATGCTGGTATTTGTTTTAAAAAATGCCAAAGTAGCTCCAATTTTCAAATCTGGGGGAAAAAATGTAGCTAGCAATTACAGACCAATATCTGTTTTGCCAACATTATCAAAATTGATTGAGAGACATGTATCAAAACATCTGTATAAATATTTGACAAAGTTTGATATTTTACACCCTCCCCAGTCTGGTTTTAGACCCAACCATTCATGTCAAACTGCCCTAATTAATATTATTGATAAATGGCTACACGAAATGAATAATGGAAATATCAATTTGGCAGTCCTCTTGGATTTTAAGAAAGCTTTTGATGTTGTTGATCATGAAATTCTATGTAAAAAACTTCTAATTTATGGCTTCCATGAAGATACTGTTGATTTTTTAAAATCATATTTGAGTGAAAGAACACAGGTCCATATAAATAATCAGTTTTCTAATAAAAAGTTTATAAATTTTGGTGTTCCACAGGGCTCAATACTTGGTCCCATTTTGTTTGTTTTGTTCATAAATGACCTTCCATTACACATCAAAAACTGCCATACAGACTTGTATGCTGATGACACAACTATGCATACATCAGGATGTATAACCTTATTTTACATGATTTCCAAAGCATCAGTAAGTTCAGGTGAGCGACACAGGATCTAGAGAGCCTTTAGTTTTTATATGTATTGTGTTACAAATTGTATGTATTGGTTCTTGAATAAGTCAGTTAAAAATACAAAAAAAGGGGGGGCATGTTTTTTTTCTGTGTCAGAATATTGTTTTTAACAATGTTTCAGTTTTAAAAAGTCTGGTTCATAATAGTACATTGAAGTTAGTTGATTTATTTTATTCCTTTGTATATGAAGGAACATATATATATATATGACATATAATAATATATATATATATGAACATACATACATTAAAAAATTTAAAAGGCACAATAGGAATTATAGTTCCCATATGGAGTGGAAACAATATAACATACACTGTCTGACCTTTATCACAGATCATCTGCATCACAGTATCTTTTACAAATGATAGAAATTATCCGGAAATATATTCTCTGCCTTCTCGGAATTTGTTTTGAAATTTATAATTTTGAATAAACCAATCAAATTCTTTTTCACAAAAAGCGCTAAATTCAACAAAATGGAGTCTCCTGTGAGTCAATAAACACATTACAAAAACATTATACCCATAAATAATCAAACTTCAATACAGGGAAGGGGACGTACCAGTGCAAAAAACGTTAATAGAAAAAGCAGCATTTTATGCATAGCAAACACTAATCAAGAGTTCATCAAAGGAATTGAAAATATTTCCGTGTTTACATCACAAAAAATGTTTTTTTTTGTTTTTTTTTTTTTATCAAAATCTACTATGATCAATTAATATAGACAAACTAATAAATCTAGAAAAGTATTAAGGCATGGCAGGACCTAGATATGTAAAAGTTGTATCTAGTCTATGTTTCAGAAAATTGAATACTTAACTGGATTGTAAATGACATTTATGATGTGCATATTTTTCCAGTCTGCAGATTTCTTTGATTCCATTTTAATCCTTATCTATGTGCTTTCCGTAGAGGACATGATTGTCAGACTATGTTGCTCAGATTACTGGAAGACTGGCATAAAGCTTTAGACAAAAACTTATATAGCTGCAGTTCTTATGGATTTATCAAAAGCTTTTGACTGCTTACCTCATGAAATTTTACTAGATAAATTACTAGCATATGGTGTTTCTCCACATTCAGTATCTTTATTAAAATCATATCTTTCTGATAGAAAACAGCAAATTAAAGTAAACAGTGTTCTGAGTAGCTGGGCTGACATTCAATGGGGTACCCCAAGGCTCTATATTGGGGCCCCTTTTCTTTTGTGACGGGTTTGCTTCCCTTAGAACATTTGGTAGATACTTAGTCAGCCGTAAGCAGTTGAGCTAAGGAAGTACTTCTTTAGCTCAGTCGGTATACGTGCTGCCTTGTAACACAGAGGTCCCGGGTTCGAGTCCCGGTGGAGAGAAGCAATTTTGTAATGAAATTCGTGCTCCCCGGTTACACTTTAATATCTTCATAAATGATATCTTTTATTTTGTTAAACATAGTACATTATACAATTATGCATTTTAAATTTTTATTGTTATGCTCCACCTACGATAGTAGAGGGGCATTATGTTTTCTGGTCTATGGGTAAATTTGTTCTTCGTCCGTCTGTCCAGCTTCAGGTTAAAAGTTTTTGGTCAAAGTTTAGTTTTTGAAGAAGTTGAAGTCCAATCAACTTGAAACTTAGAAAACTGGTTCCCAATGATATGATCTTTTCAAATTTAAAGTTTTGATCCAAATTTCACAGCCCACTGAACATAGAAAAATCAAAATGATAGTGGGAAGTTCAGGTTACAGTTTTTGGTCAAGGTAGATTTTGCTGAGGTTGAAGTTCAAGTAACTTGAAACTTTGCTCATAATGTATATATTATTTCTTCTAATACAGTACGGGTAGAGACTTATTTTTATGGATGTCTTAATCCGTCTAGTCGGATATGAATAATGCGACATTTTTATGGTAGGTAGTATGGTCATTAATCAACAGATCCAGGTGTGAATGGTAATATATTTGTCCTTTCATCTTAATCCGTGCTACTAGAATTACGGTTCACTGATTTCAGAATCAGGTTACCTTTAGTTTTAACCTCTCAGTCACTTTATTGATTATATTAGTTCTACATCGTAATAAAATATATTTATAATAAAAACTCCAGCTATTTTCATAAAAAATTTTCAAACATGAAAATAGAAAGGCAATATCTTTGTTATAATACAACGAGTGTGTTTTTTTTAAATAAAAAATAGGAATCGAAATATGATCATGGTGTTATAAATATTGTATTAAAAAAAACAATTGTTTCAAAGAGATTAACGGGAAATATGTCAAAATAGAAAGCAGGAAGGATCTGTCTGACCACAATGTTTTACTTGCAAGAACTGATTGACAGGTGTGAATAGACGTAGAGGCTCCCACGGGGAAAGTTGTATCAAAAGGAAAATAACAGTTTATTCACAATGCCTATACATATTTATAAAATACGATATTTTGGCCTTATACTTAAAATTGTGTTTCTAATAATAACATATAAAGGAACAGGACGTTAAAAGGGGGAAATACTATAACCATCAACGAAAACTCGTATAATTTACAGGATTGATGTCTCAACTATTTGATTTAAAACTTCGATTGAAAACAGTCCTGGTTGTTATAATTTTGAATTAGATGAAATATTCAAGTTTACAAATATAAATACAAAAGTTTATTGGCACAAATCTATTACAATAATTGGCAACACTTAAAAATCGTCTTTATTTCATTTTCAAGTTATAAAAAAAAAATCCCATATTCAATTTCATGATATCTAATTTTAATTTTAATTCTTTCTCTTTGAATACAAAACAATATTTCACATTTATCTATCCTCCATATATACTAATATATCTGTACAGGTAAAATTTAATTCTAATCAAGCTGGTACAGATTGATTTACAACCTTCCACTTGGATATTGCACAGGTTAATATCACAGCAGGTGTTTATTACACTGGGACAACTGTCCGACCAGTCTGACATCTAGACGGATTAAGACATCCATAAAAATAAGTCTCCACCCGTACTGTATATGTCTGACATAGAAATTTAGAGATTTTTATTTTTATTTTAGGATACTGAAGATATCAGCATGTCAGATTCCATGAAGATTGAGGTTCCACCAAAGAAAAGAAGAGCATTAAAGAGAGTTATGAAAAAAGATAAAGCTAAGACTTTCAAACAGAAAAGAAACTTGAATACATCACTGTCTTCACTCTCCAAAAGTTTCAATAGAAGTGGTACTGTTTGTGTTTACACTGATAGTTATAACTCAATCTGATTCAAATACAGATCAAATCACTCCATTCTACTGTCTGTTAAACATCCTTCAGGATCTTCCGGCTATGTAATGTTTGATTACTGTAATAAACACCTTTTAGAATTTGAATGCTAATGTAATAATTACTAGAACAGAGGGTTCCAGAATGTTCATATTTGCAAGTCATTTCCTAAACAGCGGATTGGAATTTAAAACAAAACAAAATATAATTTTTTTATTACAGAAATAACTTTGGTCATTTCAGAAAACAGTGTTCTCCCCAGGCTGTTTAAGCACTGCGCTTTTCAGCGCTATCACAATTTACCGCTGTTCTATTGCACTAACAGCAGCGCTATCCAAACGCAAGCACATCATTATATTTTTTTCGTAATTTTTTTCAAATTTCCCACTTATTTTTCACTTCAGATCACATGATCGACTGGTTTACTATTTCTGAATAAATTATTTTCTTTGTACTAAGCTGGACCAGTCTAATACAATTTACAAAATGGCGACTTTGGAAGATCAAAATAAATAAAGATTTCAACATTGACATCTATTTTTCAAATTAAAAGAATATATAAAGGCATATATATGAATGAAATGAGATGAAATTAATTGACCGCATTTCCCGACGACACTCACAAATTTGTTTAACGAACTTTGAACAAAGGATGATTTTAAAAACGATCAAACACGGGGGTTTGTCACTATCCATACGAAAGGAACCCCGAAAATGCGCAAGTCTTTGAAGTAATAATTATCACCTATTTGAACTAATAATTGTTTAGTCAGCAATTCTGCAGTTATGAATTTTACCATTAGAAAACAATTAGGAGGATATGATTAGAAAAACAAACCCCAAGCTGATACAACTTGAGAAGTTCTATTTCTCGGTGTCCAGCTTGAATGAAGCAGAGACAAGTTTATTTAAATGTCACTGGATGAAGCCATTGGAATATTATAAAACGCTAAGGTCAGAAAAATGAGAAATCATTATGCTAAAAAATGTCAATTCCTGTCAAATACATAAGGTTAACAGTACACTGCTACACTGGGTTACGAAACCAAACACAGAAGCTGGCAATGACTTTAATGTTGGTCCTACAAGTTCTGCAACATCACCTGTTAGTGCTTAGAAATCTTCACATAGGCAGTCTGGTATAGACCCATCAAGGAAAAAGACTTCTCCTTGGGTTTTATACACAGATAATATGAGGATTATATGAATTTACAATGGAGAAAAAAATACTCTTCTTCTATATCCAGACAATAACATTAACAAACAAAGGAGTAACTTCCATGAGCATGATGAGTACATCATTACAAGAGAAAACATCAATATCATAATATAAGAAAAACACATAACAAATCAATTACAAAAAAAATGCACGCCGCAACAAAGTTTATTTAAAGAGAATTATCGAAATTACACGCTTACCACAGCACTATCATAAAATCCTGGGGAGAATACTGAGTAAAATCTGTATTTTATCTCCATTTTGCACATGTTTTTGTTTTGTAATCCCTTTCGTGTTTACAATAAAAATGCCACCCCAATATAGAGTATTTTTAGTATTGTACAAACTGCTTAATAACTGTAAGTTTGCCTTTTTATTTGTCAATGAACAAGGAATTAAAGATAGTAAAACTGTTAAAGACTTTCTTAATGCTTTTTAATGGAGTCGGCATATATTTGCTATGATTGGCCAACATCCACAGAAGATATGTCAGTTCATATTTTTATTCAATCAAATTACACAAAATTGTCATATTCCTGACTTGGTACAGGCATTTTCTTATGTAGAAAATGGTAGATAAAACCTGGTTATATAGCTGGCTAAACCTCTCAATTGTATGACCATCATATAAAATATATAGAAATGTATTCAATTTGTGTTTAAATTTTTAAGCAAAATTTAGATCTTGAGACTTTTCATGTATATTTCTAGTAACCAGTCGAGTTATCAAACAAACACTGCAGTCAAACAATAGACAGTTAGCCATGACTTTAGAGAAAACCAGAAAGGATCTCAGAATGGCCAGTAATGTTATAATGGACCAAAAAAGGGAGATAATTGGTCTACAGACACAAGTTACTACATACAAACACCTAGCTGGACTTAAACCAGATGAAATAGAGAATGAAGTTCAGATAAGAATGGAGGTATAATAAACTATGATCAGGAACCAAATATATGATAACAAAAAAGATAATAAAATATTTACTTTAAGATTCTAACAGTGCTTCAAAGTTATATCATGTTTAAATTTAATTTCTATGAAAAAAAAATCCCCTTTAATTACCTACATTTCTAATTCTGATGCTCTCTTTAGTGGAAAAAAAAGCCTGGTACATGTAAGCTATGTTTTATTTGTGATTTTTTTTTTAAACCTCTTCCCTAAAATCACATAGTATTATTTTTTGGAAAATGACGCTATCAGCGGCATGTTTCCAATACCATTGACCAGAACTGGAAGACGATTATATTTCCGCCTACCGCACTCAGTTTCATATTTACTATTTTACATACTAACAGGGATCTGCTTGTATTATGCTACACTCGAACAAAGTGTTGTAGTCGGACAGGAACCAGTTTACATACTTTATTTTATTTACAAAAAAAAAAATCTTGACCTGTCCATAGAAAGGCTTGTATAGTCTGCGGTTTTATTCTCCAAAATTGGACCTTCAGAGGGGGTGCAGACTATAGAATACAATAAGCAAGAAAGAAGAGAACAAGTTCAATTTTTCAGCGAGGTGGTTTGTTTACATTCCCCCATCTTGTTATTGATATTGTAGAGGGCGCTCTCATCAATTTTCAAACTAATAATTTTAACATCCATATTAATAAGTTATTTCTATTCGATATCAAATTAATACTGATAAATATAAAAACTAAACCTTACATTACAAATTTCTCGTTTCTTTTCAATGCATTGGTTGAAATAAACTGGTATCTGCTTGATTGAAACGATACATAGTAAAAAAGACAACCGTAAACCAGCTTAGAATTTGTAAATTACAAAACGTAATCGGTTATTGTTTATTCTGTTTTGGTGTTTCATACTGACTAATATGGTTCGTTGTATTGGCTTTTAAAGACCCTTCAAACATTAATGTGATAGGTATATTAAAGACTGTTTTACAAAAGGATGGAACTGTTTTACTTTCAAAGTCGTATATATTATAGTGATATCTGTCATGTCAGTTCGGATTTCGACTCTCGACGGTTAATTTCTTCTTTTACACGTGCTTTTTAAACTTCCTGTTTAAATGTACACAAGTTTCTAAATTGTTTTGTAAGTGAATTAAACTTATTTTAACAATCATGAAGCGTTCTAGAAACTGGTTTTCCCAAGGAAATACCGCAAACGATCGCACAGGATTTGAAATTACCAGAGTTTCATTAGACCTTTTCTAACAGTAACAGAAAGTTTTTTTACCTAAAATTTCGTGGGGAGAAGGGGGTTCGGACTATGTACCAGTGCGAACTATACAAGCCTTTCTACGATATTTATTTGCACAATAACAGACAGTAGTCAATAGATACTGTAGATCATTCAGGTATTCTTGACCTTTTCATTTGAACTAAAAAAAACTAGTCCAAATAATTATGATATCTTGAAAGGCTATATTATTATTTTCTTTGACGAAGGCGTCGAAGCAAAAATTTAAAATAGCCTTCCAAGACGTCATAATTATTTGGACTATTAAAAAAACCAGCCAGTTTTCATCTTCACTTCACACACACTTATACGAATATCAATTATATGCGTACAAGACATGTTGCAATGTTAAACTAATTGCAGTATGTGAAAATCAAGACTTGCATAAAAAGTATCCTAATATTAGAGACAGTGGCGTCATTTTTCCTCAGAGCTTTCAGCTCTTTGATTATTGCTTCCCTTTAAATTATAATGATGCATTTGAACATTTTATTTGCTTGCTTTTAGAAATATATATCTGAGTTAAAGAACCATCTTGGTAAGATGGGACAACAGTTGTTTGATGCTACTGCAAGTCTTGGAGAAGCTATGGATTTGTGTATGAATGTATCTCGAAGGTCAACAGGGTCATGTAGATCTTCATCAATGTGTTTGATCTCTGATGATGATGGAGACTTTCATCGTGAACAAATTGTAAGGTAAGTGGTGGTCAACTATAGCTCATCTGCCAAAATGATTTATGTGAATGTTTGTCAGCATTTGACATCTGTTGAAGATTGTTGTTTGTCATAAACATATCTTCAGTTGAAATCAATTACAAATTGGAAAATCATTTGATATATTTTCTTTTAAAGTTATGTTTAACATGTAGAATGATCATAAACCAATAATATAAATGCAAAAAACATAAAAACATCTTGGTATTAGTCAACTTTCTTGGCTGTTGAATTGTTATGAAAAACACAACAAATAAATTATAATTACTACTAAAAAGTACAACTCAACTCAAAAATTAAAAAAAGTATCAATATATAAATATTTTTGATAACAGAAATCCTTTTATCAGAATGATGTTAAATGAATCTTTATATCAATGTAACTAATTCTGGTTTTCCTTAAACAGTCATATTAAAATGTAATATGAATAAAGTGATTAAACATATTATATGTTTTTCAGGGCCCCATTACATCAAACTAAGGTATTAATGACTGACTCACCTACACGATCACTGCCACAGAGAGTGGCACGATTAGACATGAGTATCATTACAGAACAGTCTATGTTGATTGATGATGTCTTACAGCCTGATGAAATGATGGAATTACCTGTAGAGGAAGGTGTGTCTGTCATATATATCTGAATAATATCTTTGTTTAATATTTTGAATACTTTTACCTTTTTATGCTAGTACATATGTACAATAGAGAGCTCAACAGGTACTTGAAAACTCCAATATTGCTTTGAAAAATAGAGTATCAAATACCAAAATGATAATTGACGAATTGCTTTCCTTTTACGGCATTGTCTAGTTTTTCCATAAAATTTGTTTTCTTGCAAACACCTCGCTGAAGAATTCAATTTTAACCACTGATTAGTCATAGTTAAAATATATTTCGTGTTTGCGCTAAGTTGTAGTTAAAAATGTCTTTCAATTGGAATTACAAATTCAGGTCTTGAGATAAATCATTAAAGTGATGGGCTTACACACAAGAAGAGCTTTCCTATGATTACACTTTTGACTAAAATGGGTCTAAGTCATTCCAGCTGTCATCTGTACTGTCAGATTAAAAAAAAAAGTCTGCTGAAGTAGTTGTCAAAATGATGTTTCTTAATAAAAGCAAATCCTTCACACCCTGTCATAACCTCAGTAATAGGTTTGACATACCAGTGACTTCACACCCTGTCGTAACCCCAGTAATAGGTTTGACATACCAGTGACTTCACACCCTGTCGTAACCTCAGTTATAGGTTTGACATACCAGTGACTTCACACCCTGTCGTAACCTCAGTAATAGGTTTGACATACCAGTGACTTCACACCCTGTCGTAACCCCAGTAATAGGTTTGACATACCAGTGACTTCACACCCTGTCGTAACCTCAGTTATAGGTTTGACATACCAGTGACTTCACACCCTGTCGTAACCTCAGTAATAGGTTTGACATACCAGTGACTTCACACCCTGTCGTAACCTCAGTTATAGGTTTGACATACCAGTGACTTCACACCCTGTCGTAACCTCAGTTATAGGTTTGACATACCAGTGACTTCACACCCTGTCGTAACCTCAGTAATAGGTTTGACATACCAGTGACTTCACACCCTGTCGTAACCTCAGTTATAGGTTTGAGATACCAGTAACTTTTTATCATAAGACATTCCTAATTTATAAGATTTACAGCTGAAACTTATTCACTTCAAATTTGAAAGAAGGTTTACCGGTACTATTGGCAACATTTTTCATAATAAGTCTTTATCTATTCATTTATTTAATACTGCTTGATATGAAATGTTACCTGAAGGTTCTCTTAATATTTATTTCTATAATTCTATAATGTGCCATTGCAGGTATAGAGGAAGAAGTTTTAGAGGAAGAAAAACAAAACACAATTGAAACGGTAGATAATGAGGATATACATGCTAAAACAAGAAGTAAAAAGAGAAAGCAGAAAAATACTGAGAAAGAGAGCCATAAATTTGAGGAGGTTAATTTGTCAGAGAATATAGATGGTCAGAAAAAGGAAATAAATAACATAAAACTGGCAGATAAACAAACAAACATAGAAAGTACTGATCAGCAAACACAGGATAAAAGTTCTGAACATGAAGGGAAAAAGAAAAAGCAACATCTATCTGGAAATCCAACTGAGTCAACTCATATATTAGAGAAAGTGAAAGATGATCAATCTAAAAAGGTTTCAAAAAAGAAAGAAAAAAACACAACCAAGAATAATGAACAACCAAGTAAAAAAGAACGAAGAGGAACATTTGTATTGCCAGATCCTGAGTGTAGTACAAACACAACTGATAAATTAGATCATGATGGTAGTACAAAATATACTGATGATCCAAATACAAAATGTCCAAAAGAAACTGTTATTCTTCCTGACAAAGTAGAATTAGAAGACAAGAAACTTACAAAACAAGACAAAAACAGAAGAGGAACATTTGTAGTACCTTCTGGTACCTTGCAGAACTCCACCAAGTCAAAGGATAGAAGAGAAACTTTTGTTGTGTCAGAAAATACTCAAGACGTTGTTACTTCAAGGTCACAGGAAAATATTTTAATGAAAAAGGAAGCGTTGCCCCCAAAATCCTCAAAATCTGATACTTCCGTGAACTCGAAGGAAGACAAAAGGAAGACATTTTTGGTTCCATCATCTAAAGACGCATTTTTACTACCAGTTGCTATGAAAAAAACAACACCTGATAATCTTGGTGATACAGATGTTACAGAGTATTTTAATAGTGATATGGATTTTACTGAAATCATTGATAATTCTAAAGGAATTATTCTCGAAACATCTGATACAAAAGCAGATAATCAGAAAATGGTCAAATCTTCTAAAAATTCAGATAAAAAAGGCAAATCTACTGCTCAAGTTGACAAAATGGTTAAGAATGATATCAATAAAAAAGGAAAGAATCAGGAGGTTGTCAATGACAACTTGAAAGATAATAGTAAAATAGAAGATAAAAAGACTGAAGGACATCAATCAGCTGTTGAATTCAGACTTCCAAAACCAGGAAAAATTGTATTTGCAGCGTCGAGAAAAATGTTCGATGGAACTAGAGAACGTGTACCAACCAAGCTACCACAAAGATCACGTTCTAAAACCAAAATCAAGCTTACTAAACATGAAACTGATGATAGTAACGTTAAGTCCATGTTTGATTTCCATGAGAGGACACCAACTGTCCTAAAACATGCATCTTCTGTATATGATATGTCTATGGACGTGTCTGTTCATGGAGAGAAGGAATCATATGGTACATTCAGGGACAAAGTAAACAATCAAACCACTGACAGCCAAATCAATGATCATAAAATACAGTCCTTCCATACAAATGATGTCAAATTACAATCTGACCAAACAGATAATCTGGAATTAAAGTCTGACCAGAACAAAAAATCAGTTGCAGGAGAAAAAAAGATGATTAGCAAAGAGTCAAATGGAAAAGGTGAAGTTATTTATAATCTGCCTTTAAAGGGTTGTTCTCCAGACATCCCAAAGAAAACTTCAAGGTCAAGGTCTAAAAGTAAAGGCAGTGCACAAGAAAGGGAGAGAAGTGAGTCCAGAGGAAGGAGTAGATCTCGTGGTAAGAGAATCACAGTAGTGAATCAGGATGTTGATGAAGGACAGTCAGATTCAAATGGTGATGCTCAGAAAAGAAAGTCTAGAGAAAAGGCAAGTGAAAATGAAGATATTGATGTTGAAATCTCTGTAAATCTGGAGTCACCTGTAGGAAGTTTTCACAAAAAGAAAAATGATGAAGACAGTATTGAAGATGATTTGCCAACTAAATCAAGAAGTCGTTCCCGTGGTAGACCTAAGAAAATGAAAGATGAAATGGAAGAAAATACAAAACAGGCCACAACAAGGAGTAAATCACGTGGTAGGAGCAAGGCAAGGAAGACGGAAAATGAGGCGTGTAACATAGATCATGTGATAGAAAGTCAAACAAAGGAAAAAAAAAGAAGTAGATCTAGAGGAAGATCAAGGACACGGAAAAATGATGAGTCAAAGGAACAGGATTTAGGGGAACCTGAATTCATACCTTCTAAAACAATAACACGAAGTAAATCTAGAGGTAGATTAAGGTCAGAAGCCTTGTCGGAAGTTATTGGTAATTGGGAATCTGATAGCGAAGAAACTGTATCCCAGGAGCCAGATATACTGTCAAATGCTGATATTCCAGGTCCTAACAAAGTTTCAGCTAATTCTAATGAACATGATGAAGAAAAGTTAAAAAATTCAAGGTCAAATATTCAGAAATCAAGGTCAGTTGGATCAGAACTGAAAAAAAGCCAAGAAACTGACAAAGCAGAATCAAACTATCAAACAGGATGTTCAAAATCATTCATATCAACCACAACTGATCTTAGTGATGAGGATGACTTTCAAACTTCAAAAATACTAAAGAAAAAATCCAGGACAAAACCTAAATCAAATAAAGGGGAAGATCATCCTTTAGATAAATTATTCAAAAACACAAGAAAAAAGAGTTTCCCTGACAACAGCTTTTCTTGTGAGAATGTAGAAAACCAAGACATTGTAGAAACTGTTCATGCAATTTGTGAAACCCCATTGAAACCTAGAGATGAAATTATCAAAGACAATAGTGGAAATGAAGAAGAAATCTTGATAGACGAATCCCCTGTGAAAATTGATTTAATGTGTGTTACAAAGAGGTCAAGATCTAGAAGTCATAAACTTGACAGAAATCAAGACTTTGACCTAAAGGAACAAGAGCATGTTCCTGATAAGAGCTTAGAACAGGAGCATGTTCCTGATAAGTGCTTAGAGCCGGTAACAGGCACACAAATATCATCAAAAACTTTAAACATTGATAACGAATTAAAAAAAGAACACAAAGCATTAGATATTGTCCTAAAGGAAGGAAAGGGGAAAAGGCGCCATGACTCTTCATCAGAAGTAAGATCAGAGAAAAAGAAAAAGGCAAGGAAAGAAGACAAAGAGGTAACTTTAATATTAACTTTAGGAAAAAAGTGGGATTTTCATTTTTCTATAAAAGTGTATTGTCATTTCTAGTGTTTGTTTACAAGAATATTAAAGTAATCAAATCTTACATCTAATGGAACATTGTTAGATATTAAAGTAATTAAATCTTACATCTAATGGAACATTGTTAGATATTAAAGTAATCAAATCTTACATCTAATGGAACATTGTTAGTTATTAAAGAATACATATGCATAAAAATTTCAACAGTTTTACATTATTCATACAATTAAGATGTTACACAGCACCACATGTTGATGTCGTTGGCATTTGATAAACAGTTGCAAATTATTAGATGTTTTAGAAAAATTTAAGTTAAGTTAAAGTCATATGAAATAAGTGACTGGTGAAAAATATTGTTTATCCAATTCTTGAACCAATGCATGTATATATCATAAAATTAGTCTTTTGTGTACGAATTGATCATTTTTAGCTCACCTGTCCAGGAGGGCCAAGTGATCTTTTTTCATCACTTTGAGTCCATCGTCCGTCGTAGTTAACTTTACAAAAAACTTCTCCTCTGAAACATTTGGGTCAAATTAAACTAAACTTGGCCACAATCATCATTGATGTATCTTGTTAAAAAAATGTGTCCGGTGACCCGCCAACCAACCAAGATGGCCGCCATGGCTAAAAATAGAACATAGGGGTAAAATACAGTTTTTGGCATATATCTCAAAAACCAAAGCATTGAGAGCAAATCTGACGGGTTTAAATTATTAATCAGGTCAAGATCTATCTGCTCTGAAATTTTCAGATGAATCCGACAACCAGTTGTTGGGTTGCTGCCCCTGAATTGGTAATTTTAAAGAAATTTTTCTGTTTTGGTTATTATCTTGAAAATTATTATAGATAGAGAAAAACTGTGAACAGCAATAATGTTCAGCAAAATAAGATTTATAAAAAAGTCAACATGACCAAAATGGTCAGTTGACCCCTTAAGGAGTTATTGTCCTTTATAGACTATTTAACCATTTTTCATAAATCTTAGTAATCTTTTACAAAAATCTTCTCCTCTAAAACTCCTGGGCCAAACTAAACCAAACTTGGCCACAATCATGTGTCTGGTGACCCGGCCAACCAACCAAGATTGCCGCCATGGCTAAAAAAGAACATAAGAGAAAAATGCAGTTTTTGGCTTACATTGTATATCGAAAAAAACAAAGCATTTAGAGTTAATCTGATATGGGGTTAAATTGTTTATTAGGTCAAGATCTATCTGCCCTGAAATTTTCAAATGAATCCGACAATCGTTATTAGGTTGCTGCCAAGTTGCTAAAAAAAAGTAATTTTAAGGAAATTTTGTCTTTTTGGTTATTATCTTCAATATTATTATAAAAAGAGATAAACTGTAAACAGCAATAATGTACAGCAAAGTAAGACCTAAAAATAAGTCAACATGACCAAAATGATCAATTGACCCCATAAGGAGTTATTGCCCTTTATAGTCAATTTTTAACAATTTTCAAAAAATTTGTAAGTTTTTACTAACTTTTCCCACTGTAACTACTGGGCCAAGTTCATCTTAGAGAGAGATAATTGTAAGCAGCAAGAATGTTTAGTAAAGTAAGATCCATCACCAAAACACAATTTTGTCATAAATCCATCTGTGTCCTTCCTTTGTTTAATATTCAATCGTCAATTTTTTTTTCTCTTTGTCTGTTATGAGATGAAAATATGGCCGCTCATTAATTGTCGAGTTTTGAAGCCGTAGTTTACCGATTGTCACCTTAATATAGTAAACAATCAACAAATAAGCATCGATATTGAGCACGTGTATAACTTGACCAATCAGATAATAGTTTATTTTAGTGACAGATCATGCGTATTGCAATCACCGGATTTTTACAAGAAGGGTCACGCTAAGGTCACTTTGCATACGGAAAATATGTCGGTGAATTGCTTCCTGGAAGCAAGAAATTAAAAAAAAGTAAACTTCTTCTAATTGTGGACAAATTAGAGAATTTTCTTCAGAAAAAAGTATATGTACATAAGTTTAATAAGGCCAAAAAAAAAATATATGTCTGTTTAAGGTATAAACATGCTTTAAAAAAAATAGGGCAGGTAGGTCGGTATTTCCATTTTATTTTATTTTTTCATTTTATTTTTTGTGACATAATTTTGAGTGTGCGGTTTCGTCTTGTCATGGTCCAAGTGCATCATGGGCCGAGTTTACCTGTTATTTTAATGATTGGATTGGAAAAAAATGGTGGCAAATCGTTTATTACATCATACGAGTCGCAATATTTCCTGAAAACAGCTATCATATACACGATTATGAACAATGGGATGTATCAGGCAACACTATTTTCACTTTAGACATGAGTTCATTTTATTTTTCACTTTAGGACGGAAATAAAATGGCTTAGGGTTGGTGCTCAAAATAGGGTCAGTCGGGTAACCGTAAACACACATATAATTTTTTTTGGCCTAATGAAAACTATCCATTTTGTTAAAAAAAAAGCATATGCATATTTTTTTTAATTTGAGGTTTCATATGACTTTAATAGATTTATTTTTTATTGATTCACTTTCAACATTTGATCTTCAAATAGATTCAGTATCCATTTATTTTTTTGAGGGGATAAATACTTGAAAATTTCCAAAAATCTAAGGAAATTTCAAATATAAACTATCAGAAAATGTTAAAATTTGACAATATTTTTTAGGAATATATATGCCATTATATTGTTAACGTTATAACCTAAAAGTACATGCATAAAGCTGTGATACTGTAAATTCAGGTTAAGATTGAAAGACTTACTTTGTACTTGTTTGGTTTTATAAATATTTTGATATGAGTGTCACTGATGATCGAGTCTTATGTAGACGAAACGCACGTCTGGCGTACTAAATTATAATCCTGATACCTTTGATAACTAATTAAACTGTAATGACCCTGGTGTGAAATAAATTCAAGAAAAATCAAAGACAAATTCATGGGGCAAAAAATCTGAAATTAGTCTTTTGAGATAACTTGTTAATTGTATATTTAGGACAAAAACAGTAACAGTCTACATGATGACATGTCACGCTATCAAGACACTGTGACGCTTGTTTGAATCATTATGTTTAATAACCAAGGAATAATAATGCAATCTTTTTTTTTACATATCATATTCTCATGTTTCTACTGCTTTAATTTGACAACTATTATTTCAGAATACTGGCACTGGTACATCAAGCAGTTTGAGTTTATTGAAAAAGAGACTGGCATCACTTGGTCCTAAAATGAAACCTGAAAATATGGAGTCACCAATAAAAGGAGCTAATATTGACAAACTGGAGCCCAAAAATGTTCCTAGTCGAGCTCTTGTTATGAAGAAACCAGATGAGAATATAAGTCCTAATGTATTATTAAATGAGGAATCCAAGAACAATAGATCATTTGATGAAGATGGTGTTACTACTCCTAATGCAGAGTAAGTTACTAAGATTAAAGTTTGTTTGCCTGAACCCTCATGATCTACGGGTGCTAAGCCTCAAAACCTCATTGATCTTTAGGATATTAGATGTATTCTTCTTTGATTTCTTATGTGTATTTCAGTGTTCTAACATTTTTATCTAACCAACTGACTCATCATACTTCTAAGATTTAGGTTAGGCTTTTGCAAGAAACAGTAATATGAAAGTTATTGCAAGGATAAAATTTTAGTCATCTCAAATCTCAATTTGATTTCAAATTGCTGTCCTTAATTTCTCATACTACACGTTTATCTTCCGGATCCTTGATTATGAACAATGTTGATAAAAATCCAGATAGGTGATACAGGCAATAAAGAACCTCTAGATTATATGACTTTGTGGAAGAGTCATATTTCTGTAATGATATTTTTTCCGTCATCAGTAATATGAATTAACAGCTAAAAAAACACTCTAAAAGTTCAATGAAAAATTATATTTTTTTCATTGTCAGTTTTCCACTATCCTTATAAATATACAAATAATTGAGAAATGTTTTTGTCTGATATAGGAATGTACTGGAAGAACCAAGGTCAAGAAGAAGAGCTGCTAATGTTTGCTATAAAGAAAAGCCTTTACATGCGTAAGTTATCATAATTAACCCTTTCCTCCATAATGACGCCTTTTGACGCCACCCCCTTTACTCCATAATGATGCCTTTCAACGCCTGTGTAGTTCCTCAATTGAAACGTATTACCTAGGAAAAAACTTCATCAGACTTTTAAAAAAAATGTATCTAATATAAAAAGGATATTCATGAGAACATCTGACTGGAATTTCATTGATGAAAAATATGTTTTTGCAATGCATTATTACTTTAAACCTGATGATTATTTTTCATTGAAAAAAATCCTATGCGAATCAAGTATGTAAAAAAAAAAAATCCATGGAGGAAAGGGTTAACAAATTACAAGAACACAAAAATATTTTGTTTTAGTTTGAATATGACTTTGAGAACCTAAATAGTTGTTATTAAAAAAAAATATGGTGACTTGCCATTGGTTGAACCAGGTTTAGAGGTCAATTTTAAAAGTCCTTGTCAATTTTCCATTAATCTTATTTCAATACTGGATCATTGATCAAGATTTAAGTTTTTTATGTTTAGTCCATATGTCAGATACTATAAACAAGTCCATATGTCAGATACTATAAACAAGTCCATATGTCAGATACTATAAACAATAGATATAGATCAGCTATATTGCGGTGTATGGAATGGTTGTTAGCTGGATGCACATCTTGGAGGGTTCATTTCAACTTGACCGCTTCAAAGGTCAATTTCGAAACTGTTGGCTAGACTTGTTTTTCAGATACAACTTTACAGAGACTTGTTAACTATATATTAATCAAATAATTTTATTGTCCTGAGTATGCATGAAATAATTCTACTAAACTTGATTCATGTAAAAATTTATTAAAGTAACAATAAATAGGTGTATGAAATAATTGTTAGGTGTGTTTATATTTATCAGTCTGGCATTTTCATCTGACCTTGAATGTATTTTCATGGTGTGTCAGTCAGCCTGAAGTGTTTTTAGGTAGATCTGTTTCAATAAACAACTATAAACAATATCATGAATAGTATTGAATGATTGCATAAAGATAAATATGTCAGAAATTTGAATGAGTTTTGATAATGTTAAGTAAAGGTACCTGATCAATTAAATTCAATCTTTTTCAGTAAAGCAGGCATGGCATATTAGTGTGTGCACTTTCTTTATTAATATTATTAAAATACACATATATATTTTTGTTTGTTCAATTGCAGGAAACTTAGAAGAGAAGATGTCTTGGCTGGCAAAAAATTGATTGGGTATGTAAATTATTTGTAAATGAAGTAAAGATTAATCTTGCAATATATAAACTTCAGGTTGATGTATTTATGAAAATAAGTTATTCATCACTAATGAAACTTCTATTTCCAACATAGACCAACTGGAGAGAAAATGAACATATACTCCCACAGGTCATTGTATAACCTTTAAAACTAGACGAAGATATGATAATGTATGTTATAGAAGGCTTTTGTTAAAACAATCACTGCTTGTGAACACTGAGAGGTTAAAATCATTTACATTTTGTGATGTTAACTTAAAATGTATAGAGCAATTGAATTGGATCTGTCATCTTTTGTTTACTGTCCCTATTGTAGTATCTTGGGATCAGATAGATTCATACACCATTACAATTATGAAATTCTTAAGGAAGAATATGGTTAGTTAACTGATTTTGAAACAGTGCAGTGAAATGTATGAAATATTTAAAACACAAAGCTGCTGTTTTATGTTCACACATGGAAAGAAGAACTTTTGTCTAGCATTTGTACCATATATTTTGAGACTCAATCAACTAAAGAATATAAATAAAGCATTTGCATTCCTATTTTACTATCCACAATAGCTGAGGATGCATTAGACAGAAAACTAATGAAATTTGATAAGGGGGATAAATTAATGACACAGCAACCAAACAACAATAAAAAGACAATATACATGGCAGGTGTGGGTACAATGTTTAACACTTAATTCCTAGTTAAGAAATCTATAGAGACTGATAAAAGATCTCCCATTGAAAGCAAAATTCCCACATAAAGAAAGGATAGTCTTTACAAAATTACAAATTTAACATATTGACCCTTATTAACAGAATCATTTGTGTATTGTAATCCTTTCTGTTGTAGATGAATGTAAACCAAGCATGCTGGAAATGTCAGATCTACCATGGTAAAGGTTTCTGGAAAGCCTGATGTTCTGTGTTACATGTTGCTGATAGCAGAATAGACTAGAAAATTTAAGCTGGAGACCAATTCAGTTTGAAACTTTTAGTGCATGAGCTCTTTTAAGCTTCAAGTATAAAATGTATTGATAGTATTGCTAAATTGCAATAGGATACTCTTAGAAATTGCCATTTTGTTAACCCAATATATGTTTTGTATTTATTTATGGGAGCAAAAATTTGTTTGTTAATTGATGTATTATACAAAATTTAATATGCTATTTCTATACATGTTTTATTCAAAACTTAATTAAGCATTCTAATACTTTCAAGCTAAGCTAGGTAGATTATCGAGGTACAAAACTACATGACTTGTTAGATTGTTGTTTTTATTTAGTTCTATAATGATGAGGACATTTTAGGTATCTTTATCTCTTTCCTTTCTTTTTGACTTATCTGCCCTTACTTACCTTCTATCTATACTTGACTAGATCTGTACTTCACATAGTTATCAAAAGAAAAGGCCCTGCATATAATGAAGACAATTCTATAATGTTTTTTTTAGATTAGTGTTTTAATATTATTTTGTTTTAACATTTCAAAATGCTTATTGTTTTGATAGAATTATTAATGTATTAAAGAAATGAGAACATGACACTTATCCCATTCAATAAGTATTTATAATACAATCAATATATAAAAATTAAACATTCTAAATGAGATGTGACTGTATTGTGAGAATGGTTGTTTCTTCTATACCCTATTTTAGTATTTATTTTAATTGTTGATTGAACTGGATGTTTGAGTTTTGTAATGGAATAATATTCAATATCTTATGTGTAAGTAAAATTTTGTATACAAAACTGATCTTTTTTGTGTTTTCAAGCCATAAGTATGTATCCAATATGCTGTATTGAAATTCAAACCTTATATGAAATATATACAAAATCCATATAAGGCATCACCATGATCTGTTTTATATTGGCACACTGACATTGTTTATATACCTTCTGTGATCGTCAAATAATTCTTCCATCTTAAGTAAGTGCAAATCATGTGCCATGGTTGAAAATGTTGTCAAAATTTATTTTTGGAAAGTTTGCTATAGCTTGCTATTGCTACTTTCCTTAGCCGTCGGCCTCAAACTTCCGGTTGACAGATTATCGCAATATAGTCTGCTCCGAGGTAGTGTAGTACTAGTGTTTGAGTTCTGATACTTGGAAGATTCTTTTAAAATTTTGAGTTACTACTGTGACTGTTTTGACTGAAAAGATTACAGCTTGAATAAAAAAAAAAATGAATGTTCACCGACGATTCAGATTAATTTAACTTCATTTTAAAAATGAGTATCTCAAACACTACTTCGCGGATCTGCCATGCGCTGAAGAGAAAATTACAAGAAATCTACGCGAGATTGCGTTTTCATTCATTCATGAATATTTCATGAATGAACATTTTCCCGCTCTACTTTTACCTGTTTACTATATGTACTTACGTCAACGTGGTAAAATCCCGAGAGCATCGAAAGAATCGGGAATGACTGATTAAAATGCGAGAACAAGTTGACATTTTGACCAAGCCGTCGGATAATTGAAAAGTGATAAGTGATATAAACAAAACATAGGTGAAGAATATAAAATACTTGATAATTAAAATTAAATTATACATGTCTAACGTCTCACGCCAAGGACGAGTAAAGGTAAATACCGGATTGGATAAAAAATAAAATAAAAAATGCATTGTTTTTGTCTTAACATCGATCGGAAGATTTTGATGCCAAAAATCATTTTGAAAACTTAATTCCGTTATTTAAATACTAATTGTTTCACATTCCAATGTGATAAAAAAAAATTTTCACATTCCAATGTGATTAAAATTTTAAATACCATTCAGAGCTATATCAAGCTTGAATGTTGTGTCCATACTTGCCCCAACTGTTCAGGGTTTCGACCTCTGTGGTCGTATAAAGATGTGCCCAGCGGAGCATCTGGTTCCATTTGTAACGAGGCACAATCCTAGAGCAGTAAAAATTACTCCACCAAAAGGATATAAGGAACTTTACTCGTTCAGCATGCTCAAGTGAATCAAACTGACAGCAGACAAAACATTGACCCAACGTCAGTTCTTCTTCAGTCTTCTTCCAATAATTTACATCGTACCACTGGTGTATTATTGTAAATTCGTATTAAAAGCAACCGAGTCAGCATCTACTTCTTCGAATATTATAGTTCAGGGTATCAAGACAAGTTCTGTAAAAATGATTAATGATGTGTACCCTTTGGCTAAAATGGCTGCATTTTCACCACAAAATTTAGATAGATTACAGACAAACCTGTGCATCTGGAAAAGTTTTAAGGCATACCATGCCCTATATAAATAGATTTCAATTGCTTTGTCATCCAAACACAGAGGCAATGATTACCGTGATATATCAAATGAATGGCTTAAAACAAAAATTCTCAAATGTTATTTACTCATAAGACAATGCTTAATTTCACAACAGCAACTAAAATGTGTTACAGGTTATAAGCACCTCTATGAATCTAGTGTATATAAATTTTTTATTCCTGTGGTCATACTGCTCTTGTTATGCTCCCACCGTATTGAGTTTTATCCTTGTTCTGCTGTAAGTATGTACGTCCTTCCCTTACTTGTACGTACATGTACTTCCATACATCCCAAAATTCGTTCTCTTACTTTAGTTTGCCTGAACCAAATTGTATGAAACTTATACGCAATGCGTATAACCACAATTCACAAGTCAAGTTTGAATTTTAGTTGCGTCACTTTTACCATTCTAGAGTTTTATGCTACTTTACAAATAGGAAAGTTTCTGGAAATTTTAGTTTCTGAACTCTAACTTTAGTTTGTCTTAACCAAATGCTATGAATCTTATACACACTGCATGCTCATTACCACAAACTGATCAAGTTTGAATTTTGGTGGCGATAGTTATACCATTTTAGAGTTATACCCCTTTACATATGTACAAAATTGCTGAATATTTTCGTTTCAGTTATCTAACTTTAGTTCGCTCAACCAAATGTTATAAAACTTATACATTGTAATACTTTTAACAATAAAACAAAGATCAAGTTTGAATTTTGGTGGAGTAATTTTTACTGCTCTAGGATTGTGCCTCGTTACAAATGGAACCAGATGCTCCGCTGGGCACATCTTTATACGACCACAGAGGTCGAAACCCTGAACAGTTGGGGCAAGTATGGACACAACATTCAAGCTTGATATAGCTCTGAATTTGGATTGCGATCAAATTTTTGACATAATATATAGGTTTCTGACACAAAACAAATGTCAAGATCTTACAAATCTATTGCGCAAAACTGTGTAATTAGAATGCTAGCGGGGACATCATTTTGTGTCCAATGGAACGTTCCCTACTTTTGATAAAAGCCTTTAATATAAATTCACTTTCATTACCGTTGTATTGATTTAAGTTACTGTAACTGTCTTATTTATAAAAAAAAAAGGATGCAGTATTTTTTGCAAAGAACCAATGCTATCCAAAAGAGCTCAAAGGAAGAAAATGTATTAATAACTATAGGCCACCATATGGTTGTCTATAATGAGAAATATTTGTACCATATACATGTAGAAAGCTATGAAAGGCCCCGATAGGAAACATGTGAAGCAATTCAAACAAAAAAACTTACGTGTTAATTTACTAAAAACAAATATGAAGGATCTAAACCAATAGAAAAATACTAATTCACAGGCCCTTGATGTTGACATGGCATGGGTACTTTTTTTTTTTGTTTTTGTTTTTTTTTTTTTGGTTTAGTTTAAAACATCCAAGCTGTGATGAAATACATTTTTGAAATAATACACGTCTATAACCTTTTTGGAATAATACACAGCTACAGTTGCAAACTTTCCAGAGGTGCTATCCAGCACTTTGATTGTTTTTCTGGTTGCTGTCATTTTTGTAAGTAGCTATATACTCAATTGCTTTAATAGCACAACCATTCTTATTACTGTTTTAAAGCCTTGAATAAAAACTGGCTAATAATTGTTAATCGCACCCCAAAGGAGAAAACATTGATGCAGTTCAGATGACCTCAAATTGTCTTCAATTATTATTAGGACCATTAGAGCTACATTTATGCAGCTATACCCTTCACCAATATCTATTCAATGCTTTACATAAACTTGTACAAAACTTGTTGATTCTGCAAATTGTAGATTCGAGTTTGTGTTTCTGATTTGAATTTGACAGAGAAAAATTAACAAAATAATCTGAATAGAAACCTTCTAACATTAAAAGACTTTCATGGTAACAGGACAGCTGAAATATGGTCAACATTTACTAAGAGGAGCCAGGCTTGACATTGACGTTGTTACAAATGACAATGGTTATTCTAAAATAAACAATATATCGGTCTAATCACTATTCCTTACGAAGTAATAATTTCAATCATGACATGCTTGTTGGTTTTTTTTGAGTGAACTCTATCATGGTTAGCTATTCATGCATCATGGAAATCCATTCACTATCATGTGTTGGTTGACCATTATAAAATATCTGTTTTTGAAGCACCTAAGATCATTCCTCGTTTGTGTTGGAGTTCATAATGCTGAGTCTTTAGTTTTCTAGGTTGTCTTGCGATTACTATTGTTTTGTTTTTGGTCATTTTTCTGTGGTTTTTTTTTGCATGGCATTACCAGTTTGTTTTCAATTTAAGGATTATGTACCCTTGTTCAATGCTAAACATGAAAATTTTGTAGAAAATCCACAGCCTATCCCCTTGTACACACATATTTGGTGATTCGGTGCATGATAAATAGAGGATCATTGCATGCAGTGCTAGCAATGACTTCCTTAAAATAAATTTATATATTTAGATATTGGTTAAAACAAATATAAATACAGACCAATTCAAGTACGCCTTCTAGGGTGCACTTGACTTTAGTGACTCAGAACGAGGTATTTTGGATGTAATAAGACTTTGTAAACACTAGCACATAGAAAAATAAGTGAGTAATCTATATTTGAAATTTTAGAACAAAAATCTTGGTTTTAAAGTCTGGATTTTCTACAAAAATCTGGTTTTATTTGCTACAAAATCCCCTTTTTCTATTAAATGCAATGAAACAATAAATAATCATGGTCTATCTATATTAGTCATTCTCTCTGCTGTTTTGATACAATTGCAGATTGAAAATTTCTTAATTTAATGGCTACAGAAGGGGTCATAAACCTTAAGTGAGTTTAACTATCATTTTACTCTCTTTTTTATGATTCATCTAAAATGTTCTTTCAAAGGAATAAAATTGAGTATAGTGGGGTTTTTTCTCGAATGGAACCACAGTTAATTTCTGTGTAACTAGTATCACACAATCACACTGATGACATCTTATAAATTCCATGGTCATCTATCAATGGTCCAAGTGAAAAACTTGTCAACACAAATAGTTCTTTTCAGCTTTGCCGTATGTTTTCAGGAGTATGTGGCATATGTTGATCTACATTTACACTTCATTGCGTTATAGGCCTTTTTGATTGGATGCCGACGGTTACGACTGTGACCAATGGAATTCATTACCTCTTGGATCACAAGTTCCCTCTTAATTCGTCAAGGTGGAGAGTATGGAACTGGATTGTAACCCTTGTCTAGCAAAGATGCCAGCACTCAAGACTGAACTAACAATTCATCTTTCGTTGACCTAGTGAGACCTTGTCTCTTCAGTATGACAGACATTCTCCATTGGATAACACGTTGTTATACAGGGCTCTAAACTATATATATAATTCGTCTCAAATTAAGCCCAACATATTAGATCTCCAAATTTCCGTAAGCAACATCCCCTTCACCGTATCCAGTTTCCTAGACCACACGATCCCATAGACTACATAAAAAAATAGCTTTTGGTTGTCGATTTAATGCCTTTCTTCACTGACTTTATCTAGGGTTGTAACACAGTACTTGACTTTTAGAGGCAGGTAGTTGACATACTTTCAGATACTAATAAGCAATTTTGTCTGTGACAAGGGATGATAATTTAAATATACACATGGAAAAAAGTATTGCAACACCTTGATTTGTTAAAACTTGAAAAATCAGCCTCTTTTTTTGGATGAAATATCATAAAATATGTTTATAATATTATTGAAACATAGTTTATGATAACATTGGCATTGAAACGAACAAAAAATGTTTGAAAAAAAAAGATTTATATAACCACAATTTTAATAACAAAATGAAGTGTTTTTTATACAAAAAAATGCATTTTACAACTTTTACTGTAGTCGAACTTTACAATGTCAGACATTTCAAAATTAATCTTTAGATGACTGTTCACATCATGGTTGATCGTTATATGCCAAAGAATTAGTACTTTGTGTGCAGCCTCAATTCAAAGGGATAACCGCATCTTAACGTCTTCTGATTCCTGCCATAAATCGACTAATTTGTTGCTAAGGTAGCAGCAACCATTTCTGATGAAGGGCATTGCTTATTTCATGATGTGTTTGCTTTGGGGTGTCTTTTCGCGCACTTTCCGCCCAATAGTGTCCCATATATGCTCGATATGGTTCAAAGTCGGGCTACGATCGGGCCAAGGAAGATGAACCAAATTCCATTTGAACATTGGATCTTCCTCCACGATGCTAATTTCCAACTTTGACGAGCTCTGCACTACATTAGATACGGAAAACTGTGTGTCTGTTCGTTAGCAAAGGTCTCCGAAATGGTCTTATCAAACGATAACCAGTAGCGATGAGTTGATCACGAACAATTCCTTGTTAAAAGGCTCCTGTATGGCCACCATTCTCTTTTTAGGATTGTCTTGTATGCAATGGGTTTCCTTCTGACCAAACTTCATTATGCTTGATTTTCTCTAGCAAATGGTATAGGGGTCTTAATTATCTCGGAAGGTCTTTAACAGCGTTTATTGCCTGATTTTTATTCTCAAAACGACTTATAGTGGAATGGTGATGACCAACAATATGTGCAGTTGTTACAGCGACATCCCTGCTTCTCTTATGCTGATAATCTGCCATCTTGCTGCAGTTAAGAGTTGTCAAGGACCCAGTACAAGGTGTCAATCACATAACTTTAAAAACTTGGTTATTTAAAGTGTTGAAAACAATGAGGGTAAAAACATCTGTTTTGCTGTTTACGGGTACAGTAGCTGCAGGTGCAGATAAAAACTTATCGAGTCGATATTTATTGATTAAACTCAGGTGATACTTAAATAATGTTTAACTAGTTCTATTTTACCAAATTATATCACGAAAAAATAAAGCGTGTTTTTTTAATTTCAATTTCAATTTGGTGTTGCAATACTTTTTTCCATGTGTATAGTATATATCATAGGTAATATTTACTACAATTATTATGGATGATAGGAACCAAAGGCTTGTGTCCACTCTTAAGTATTAAAATATGATATGGTATGATTGCTGATGAGACAAACAGAGACTGAATGCCACATAAGTTTACAACTATGTGTACGGTCTTCAACAATGAGATAAACCATTACCACAAAGTCTGTTATAAAAGTTCACAAAATGACAAATGTAAAACAACTTAACAAGTAAACTAGCGGCCTGATTAAGGCACAAAACAATGAACAAAAAAACAGATATGATATACATTCTGTTGTTTCGTTGGTTTCCTCTTATAGTTGATGTGTTTCCCTCGGTTTTAGCTTGTAACCCGGGTTTGTTTTCTCTCAATCGAATTATGACTTTCGAACAGCAGTATATACTACTGTTGCCTTTATTATGCATCAATTATTATGGATGATAGGAAGCAATTGCTTGTGTCCACTGTTAAGTGGCTTGTCCTCATGATTTATATCATCAACTCTCTTATGAGATTTAGGATACAGATGGGTTAGTTTCAATTTATTCCTGGTGTTTCTAAACAGTACCCAGTCATTTGAGTTTATCTATGTCTTAATTAAATTATCACTTATTGTAACTGGACCGCCTGAGATATCATATTTCTTGCCCTGCAAGTATGAAGGGGTCCCTAGCTTTCTTCTGGCATAATGAGAGACCCTTTTTGCAGAAATGAGTTTATCCGACTTGCCTCTTTACAATCCATGTTCGACTGAGTCTGTATGGTCTAGTCGAGGGTTTTAACCCTCTCATGGTTGGCATCTCTTAAAGACGATATGAAGATTCTAACAACTCTATTGCAAGCTCACAGTTAACGCCAAATTATTAGAATTTGGTAACCGCCTTACTCAAATGGATTATAGATGTCTGTTTCACGTTCCTTCCCGTGATCTCTAGAACTACAAGACATCCGGGTCTTTTACCCTAGAAGCCAAGATAAGGGGTTTTTTGGTGATCAGGATTTTATATTAGATGATGACAGTGTTCGTAGGAATTCCATCTTCTTTGAAGATACTGCACTCTCACAGGAAGTTGGGCCTCCTTTAAGCATTCTCACGGAGTCTCTCATGAATATGGCCTATACTCTTCAAAGGAAAATTTCTTTATCTCCAAATGTCATCTCTGCTTCAGATTTATTTCATATCTTGTTCTTGCTTGGTTAGGTCTTATAAGATGTATTTCCCCGAGTCGTGGTCCCTTCAAACTGGCTTTTTTCTTTTTTCAACTCTTTTTAGGTTGAAAATAATGCTAACATTATCAAACCTAGTGGTAGCAGATTCTCACTTTCTGGTTCAATGATATTTGAAAACATCGAACAAGTCGGTTCTTTTGGTATACTAGTAACTGTGGGGTTTAGAGCTTAATTTTTTCTGTAAATGGAATCAAAGGATTCTCCAAAGGATGTGTTGTACTTCGAAGTTAATATTATAGTTTTGTTTCATAAAAGAACAGGAAACGGATACCTGTTCTAGATCTTTCTATTCAATAGCAGTATCTGATGGTCTCGCAAATCAAAAAAAAAAGAAACAGGTATATGCAAGAAGTCCCCTTATTCGATCTCTTGACCGACGAGGGCAAATTTTCACACCCAGATTCCTGGCTAGGAATGGTCTGATTTTTTTTCTATGGAGTAAATGCGTAGCCAATTCGGTGTGTTACACCAGAAGAAAACGGGAATGATTCTCGATTAGAGAATTGTCCTGGTAGGAATGTATGAGCGTCGCCCGGGAATGTAGGTAAGATACCACCAACTTGAAAACTACTTGTGAAAAATAATGAAGCAGTAGAAAACTCTACGCCCTGTCTGCCCAGACCAGCCAAAGAAAATCAAAATACGAAAACATGCGAGTAATAGGGATGTGAAAATATGCATCCTTTAAGTCGAGGAATGTCAAAATCCCCCAATAAAGAGACTACCTGATTGTACCTGTTGATTCCTTTTTTTTATGTGTGGTACCATCAGATACTGCATCCGAAAAGAAAGGTCTAGAACAGTTAACTTTTCCCCATTCTTTTATGAAGAAAAAGCAAGGAACAAAAACCAAGATGGAAAGGATGATCCACCTCTGCAACACCATTGAAGCTCGCAGAACATTTTCGAACATATATTTGATAAGGTCTTTTTCCAGAGAAGTTATCACAGTATATAAGTTGGTAGGTCACTACTGGTTGCCACAACCAAGTCAACAGAAGTTGCTGAATTACCTTCAGAATCAAGTAGAAACTCATTCCTTTCCACCGTATTTTTCTGTAAAATAGTCTCTAGACAACATGTTCCAGGCAGTCAAAACCTTCTAGTGAATGCCCTATCCTGTATGAGTGATCCAGTATTTAAGGATATCTCACTTTAATAGGATCATCCTCCTATCGATATTTTTGCCACCATTTTGACAACAATTCTTGGGAATCACCGGTTACATGTTTCCCCCTTTTCTTCGTATTTCCATGACCAAAGACAAAATTCAGATGGGTTGATTTAAGTCCATTCTTAGTGCTCCGGAATGGCCAAGACAGTCGTGTTCCCAGAACTAATTATTCTGTGTTGTGCCAAGCCATTTCATATTCCTCTAAGGAACAACCTACTATCTTAATTCAAAAGAACAAAGATTCATCCGGGTCTTAAAATCTCTATCTGCACGATTAGTTATCGGCAAAATTCCCTCACAAAAGAGCCGTTCTGAAGGAGCAACCAAGCGTATCTCAGTCAGTTAGACACTCTACCAGATCTGTTTATGGCTCCAATGGTTAACTTGTGTTAGTGTTTGTCCAGACAATTTGATCATATCTCATTTACTGTGCAAGAGTAAGTAGATTTTGTCTTCTTCCTTTTGAAGATAAAAGTTATGTCCCGTCTTTTAAAAAGGGATAAAGTTTCCCCTTAGCCAGAGCTGTATGTAGATTCAGATTTAAGAGATAAAGACATTTTCCTTGATGATTTAACATTTGCCTTGAAAGAGCTTATCAAAGGCGGTTGATGCCTTCATGGGACTTGGTTTTAGTCTTGGGAGTTTCTTCAGCCACTTATAAACTTTATCTTATAAATGTTTCAGATGGCGTTGACAACTGGTTATTGAAGGAGTGACAATCATGCCTCGTCTATTTCTGAGTCTTGCCTCCGCATTGCGTCCGATAAGTTTCCAGCTACTCGTGTCACTTATCAAGCCTTTTTATCTCGATCAGAACCTAAATAAATGTTTTGGATCACTATTCCTGCCATTCCTCCTGCAGGTAATCAGGTTTGGTGTCCCATGAGAAATTTGCTTTTGTACCTAGTTTCGTAAGCCAGTTTAAGACAGATTGGTTTATTCCTGTTTAAGACTATTTTGACATTTCTACCTAAATTTGAAACCATGTAATGTTGGCCTAAAAGTCTGCTTCTTTATACCACATTGCCTCACATTCTCATTAAGAAAAAATTCACACACCTAATTAAATGGCCATTCAAAAAATCAGAATGTGAATATATATGTTCAAACTCTTTTAGGTCATTTTTTAGTAGCAATAAACAAAAAAACTATGTTAATTGGACATGCTTTGATACTATATATGCCCTTGAATTTTTATTAGATAACATTTTTGTTCGCTTTGGGGATTCCGTATATCGTCAGATTATCGGAATTCAAATGGGGACTAACTGTGCACCACTTATTGCGGACCTGTTTTTGTATTGTTATGAGTTACAATTTATGACAAAAATAAGCAAAGACCCATCGAAACAACATCTGATAAACAAATTTAATAATACTTTTAGATATTTGGATGATATTTTGGCTCTCAATAATGACGACTTCAGTATGTATATTAATGAAATTTATCCTGTTGAACTTACTTTAAATAAAGCTAATACTAACAATGACCACTGCCCTTTTCTTAATCTTGATATCTATATCACTAATGGAAAGCTGAATACTAAAATTTATGATAAAAGGGATGATTTTTCATTTCCTATCGTTAATTATCCGTTTTTAGATGGTGACGTTCCCTTGTCACCATCTTACGGTGTTTATATATCTCAACTTGTACGATTCGCTCGTGTATGTAACAATGATTTAAATTTTAACGAGAGAAATTTATGTATTACTGAAAAATTATTACACCAGGGTTTTCGATATCACAAACTAGTCAAAACATTTACTAAATTTTATCATCGGTATAAAGACATCATTCGTAAATATAGCTCAACATGCAGACTTCTAATACGTTCAGGTATTTCACATCCAATTTTTTTATGGTAATATTCTTTATAAAGCACAAAGGTGTCAGTATTCACCTCAGAAACTTACAAAACCTTTGAATAGACTTATTAAGAAGGGATATAATTACGATACTGTTGTCAAGTCATTAAAGATTGCATATTTTGGCGTTAATATTGAGTCACTGATAAGGTCTTTGCATCGGAACTAAACACATTTATTCTAAAAACAGTTGTTGGCATGACACGGGTTATGTTCTTCTCATATATGTTATGATGGTATGATACTAAACCCCTAACGGGAAGGATTGTGCCTGATGTTCATATGATGAAATCATAATCTTTCAGTCAGTTTAATTGAAGTCTGGAGCTGGCATGTCAGTTAACTGCTAGTAGTCTGTTGTTATTTATGTATTATTGTCATTTTGTTTATTTTCTTTGGTTACATCTTCTGACATCAGAATCGGATTTCTCTTGAACTGAATTTTAATGTGCGTATTGTTATGCGTTTACTTTACTACATTGGTTAGAGGTATAGGGGGAGGGTTGAGATCTCACAAACATGTTTAACCCCGCCGCATTTTTGCGCCTGTCCCAAGTCAGGAGCCTCTGGCCTTTGTTAGTCTTGTATTATTATAATTTTAGTTTCTTGTGTACAATTTGGAAATTAGTATGGCGTTCATTATCACTGGACTAGTATATATTTGTTTAGGGGCCAGCTGAAGGACGCCTCCGGGTGCGGGAATTTCTCGCTACATTGAAGACCTGTTGGTGACCCTCTGCTGTTGTTTTTTATTTGGTCGGGTTGTTGTCTCTTTGACACATTCCCCATTTCCATTCTCAATTTTATTCTTTTAAAGTTTTGACTAGCCAATGAAGTTAGAACTATTTTGGAATGCTTTATTCCTCTTCTTTGAGTGAAATTATGTCAACTGGTTTTTGAATGTTAGATAATGCCTTCTGAAAGCATTATTTACGTGCCATGTCCCATCATTGTGAAAACCTTTATTCTTTAGAACCCCTAGTTGCTGCAAATCACATTTTCCCTCCTCCTAGTTAAGGGGATTAAGTGTTTCTTTGATTTATGTTAATCTAAGTTTATAAAGGTGAGTTATTTAATGTAATACAACTCCAATATTTAGAACTGAAATTTAGTTTTGTATATATTAAGATATCCACCTCCATAAATCATAAGCCTGTTCCATATCCTTTATTACCATGTTATTCAAGGAACAAATGTTGAAGAAACATGGTGTGCATGAGTCAGTAGGCGGAGGTTGTAAAAGGGGTATGTGTCTTTTATCTGGCTTGTTTCTTGCTGATTAAAGCATGGGGACTAATATATAAATAAATTTGTGGATGTAAGTATTTAATTTACAAAACTAAATTTTAATTCTAAAATCTCATTTTCATGCAGTAACTAAACCATGAAAATGAGGTCAAGTTAGACTTAAGCACAATAAAAGTTTCAGAGCATATCTTAAGTTATCTGGAAACAAAATATACCATATTAAAAACTTTCTGATATTTAAAGCTCAAGGTCATATTTTTCTCTGAATGTATTTAATTGATGTCTTTACACTAAATCCAATGGATGTTGGATATTTAAGCCTTAAATAAATGATTTTTTCATTAGTAATTTGCCTTGACCTTGCTTTCAGAAACTGAGTACTCTCAGATCAGTAATTGTGTCTTTTTTGTTTTTGATGAATATTTGTGCTTTGTATGGATCGGATGAGTTTTTAACTTTTTTTCTATATACTTTATTCTTATGTTGTACAGTTACACCACTGTTTCAGGTATGGGGTAGGGTTTGGTGCCAACAAACTAGTTTAACCAGGACACATTCAGTATATGCCTTTCCCAAGTCAGGAGCCTGTAATTCATTGGTAATTGTTTGTTGTATCATACAATTTTGTTTGTTTTATTATTTTGTACATTGATCAGGCTGTAAGTTTTCTCTTTTAAATTGTTTAACATTAGCCATTTTGATGTCTTTTTATAGCTTAATATGCAGTTTGGGTTTTGCTCCATGTTGAAGGCTTGGCAGTAACCTTTGGTTGCTTACTTCTAAATCAATGGGTCTCTAATAAAGAGTTGTCTCATTTGAAATCATACCACATCTTCTTATATTTAAAAAAAAAACACCAGTATATAACACTGCTGTTGCCATAACTTTTGTCTCAAATTCAGTGACATTTACTGCAGTTGGAATATAATGATACAAATATTCCTAACAATCTAATCATTTATTTACAAAAATAAAACATCAGGAGGTACAATCTTCAGAATAAAGAATGAAATAGCAAATTTACCAAAAGTATTGTAAGTCTTCAAAATCTAATGTTAAATTTTTGATAAAAGTGGTGAGTTATCACTGCAATTTGAAATTTTTAATTCTAAAATATGTCACCATTTTAATAAAACCTATGAGTCTGCCTATTATAATTTGGAGTATTTAAAAAAAATCCAGAGAATTGAGGACTTTGTTTTTTTCTTAAATTAACCATCCATTAAGTTAATAAAAACATTCAGTGAATTTTCTTTCTTAAAGTGACTTTTACCTCCTCACATTGTTCCTAGTATCTTCCTAACATTTGAGTGTCTTAAAAAAACAATGGACTTTCTCACTATGGTAGGGTATTCTTTTATAGTAGAAGTCAATGCATAATTATGTTAAATATGGACTAAAAAAATCTGTTTACGTTGCCAAAAGTGAAAGACATTTAAACAAAGTGGTATTCAGCTTAAATAGATCAAAGGTTCCTTATTCTCATTACATCCAAAAGGTGTCCACCATACATACTTGTTTTATATGCATTCTCTTGAAGAAAAAAAAACTATTTTTGATATGCAGAAATTTTTAAAAAATATATATACATGGTTTTCAAACTGTTCCCAAATTTTGAAGCAAAGTACCAAAAAAATATCAGGCAGAAATAATTTTTTTGGAAAAGTAAAAGAAAAAGAAAAAAATCCTGAAATGACAAAACCAATGAAGACAATGACAGCTGGACTATTACACTATTTACAATGAGTGCACAGCATTATCACAAAAACACTTTCATCACAAAACAAAAAAAAATCCTATAATCTTATAACATTAAAAAAGACAGCTTGTGTAAATCTGTTTAGGTCTATTTAGATGGTGATTTTACACAAGTTTCATTAGCTGAAACTGTTAATTGTTTACAACTGTCTAAATGGATCTTTTTTTGTTACCTTACAATTACATTTCTAGACCATATAAACCAAAACTGAATAATATATAAAATTAAAACTTGTGACAATATGGATGATTTGTACCATCATATCCTACTGATGTTTTTCATCCATTGAAAGAACAGGTAGTTAACCTCATGATATGAATTTTGTGGCCTACCAAGCATGTAAAATAGTAAACCATTGAGAATGGATTAATATCACAAATAGGGTTAAGTAGTAGAATCTATAACCAATTAGTGAAAAACTCTGGAGTACAATATTCCAAAAGAATCATGGAAAATCACATGTTAAATAACTTTGTAACTTATCAAAAATCTATCAAACTTGTCAAAACTGGTTAAATGCAAAGAAAATCAAATAAATAATTATAAAAATCTCAATAAAGTGGACAATAACATTGCCCATTGTATGTATTACAGAAACAATACAATATAACCGGTGTTTTAAAACTAACAAAAATATTACATCATACATTACAATTCTATTATACAAGCTTACAACACACTTAATAAATACAAGTTTTTGTCCAAAATTATTAATCAAATTTTAAGAATATAACTTTTGTACTTTTCTTTACTTTCTTTAAAATACATGCATATCAAATGTTTAGAAAAATAAACTTTATGATTTTTGGAAGACCTTTGAACCTGGCATAAAAAACTAATATAAAATATTTACAATGTGAAAAATTTCTTAAATTGGCAACAGTCAGAGGATGGTGGGCTCATTCACATATTTTACTACAATTTAGTTCTGCTGTTTTAAAAGTTTAAAGCTTAGTTATATAATTTTGTTTTTATACTATCCACCAGGAATTTGTTTTATCTTTCCTAGACACAAATATTTACACATATAAAGTAACAGTGGAAAACAAATCAACTTTGCAGTTCACAACCTTCGTAAATTAATGTTTTAAGTGAACTACCCATAATTTTAGTAGGAATGTTCAAAGGTTTTAAAATGTTCAAATGTTCATGTTATTTGTATTTATGTGAAAGTCTGAACATTGAACATTTTTTTTGTTTAAAAACAGCTAACAATATTTTTTTAAAACATATTCTATCTTAATAGTCATTAAAGCTTGAATGTAAGCAAGTGTTTTGTTACTTAATCCATCAAATGACAAAATACATAGATAGCAAAGCTACAAGGACTACTGTAACAACTTTAAGCAAATGTATCAGTAATAAATTGTTTTCATATGTGTGGTTAATAGGCGTAACTATTACTGCTTGCCTTGGTTTAAGTTTAAGCTTCATATACACAAGAAAATATTTACGGTACACTGGAAATGAAAAAAAAAAACAACATAATTTATACAAACATTTTACATTCTTAATTTAACATTAAACAAGATATTACTTTTAACAGTCTTTGTTTCATTTTCATTTCAAACAAAACATGTGATCTACATAAATTTCTTTTTCATTTTCAAAACATCTTTCAATAATCACAGTCATTTTATGGTAATAATCAAAATTGAACTCTCCAGGACACAGTCTCGACCTTTGGTGGTATTATTTAGGCATTTTCAAACCTTTCATATGGATTGTCATCTTTCACAAGACCTGCAAAAAATCAAAATCAACCATCAGTATACATGTATATATACTGAGCCAAAAAAGTTTAGCAACACTTTTTTTTCAATTTTTTTTTTGTTGTTTCTCAAATTTTTTTTTTTAAACATTGATATAATCCTTAGTTTTACCTGTAATTTTAAACAGTCTTACTTTTTTTCTGGATGATTGATTTCGCGCTATTTCAGCTTTGCACGTGTAATTGATGTTTTACCTTCTGTACCTGAATTTTTAAAACAAAATTCAAAATTTTTTTTCACTTATGTTCAGAAATATACCATTGGTAAGAAAAACACATAAACGTTTGAAAACATTGCATGGGGCGTCAACCAGGCCTCCCCGAAAACGACCGTCAGAAGTTTCTTGGAATGGTTGATGCCAGAATGAGTGTTTCTGATGTCGTGGATCGATTTAATGTGCATAAGTTAACAGTTTAGAGACTAACAAACAGATATCGACAAATTGCAACGGCACAGGATAGGTCAATATGTTGTAAACCAAAAAAAACTATCGTCAAGGGAGGAGAGCTACTTTCGCTTTACGTCAACATGTGACAAGTTTTTTCCGGCAATAAGAGTAGTGCATTGATTACGAGCAGCTGCTGGTGTGCCTGCCAATCCTTCATTGATGCACTTAGGGCATGGCCGAGAAATTGATTATGAATAACACTATACTCATTTTCACATTTTGACCCTCCCGAGCTCCATACCAAGAAAATCCTAATGAATGTGAGTGATAAACATTCATGTTGCTTCTGACATGTCATAATTTTATTTTTTTATTATTAAAATCATATGTTGTTACAATTTTGTAATAAAATAAAATTTCATGTTTTTGTTGCTAAACTTTTTTGGCTCAGTATAGTATTGAAGTTTCCATGGCAACTTAATCTTTAAAATCCATTTTTAGTTGCTTTGTTTGGCCGTTTGGGGATCTTTTGGTAGTTCATAATTTTTTTATCCTTAAAAATCTTCTACCAAAATTTGCAGACAACCCTAGCTAGACCTTTTAACATTTTAATGTTTCATAGGTTTTTTGTATTAAATTTTTTTTTACATAAATGTATTTAAAATACAATTTTTGCTATAAAGTCTTCTTGTAAATTATTTATGTTTAGATTCTATATTATGAGCATCATTCTGCATGTTCCTGTGCTTGTTAGGAACCTTGTCACTCACTGTCTTCAGTTATCTTGGAATGTTTTAAAAAGATTTTGTAAAGATGGCAAAATATTTGATACATTTACTCTGTGAAATTTATTTACCAATTTCTGGACTCAGTGCAATTAAGCGCTCGCCACTAGAATATGAGACTTTTTGTTGTTGTTGTGGATTGTATTTACTATAGACTAGATCTATTGAACAATATCTCAATTAATCATAGCTAATTTAGTGAGAAGAAATAGGAAATAGGTTTTTTTGCTGAAATTTTGCATTCTTGCCTTCCATTGATGACGTCAAAAATAACACTATTCGATTTCATAAAAATCTCCATTTTTGACTTTTTGAAATCAGGGTCAGATATTGCCCTTGTATATTTTATTCCTTTCGATGAGTGTTGAAAGCATGATTTATTTTTGTTTTAAAAAAGAGTACAAACAAGTGGGATGTCTTTTTTACATTGAATTCATGACTTTTTGTGTTTTGAAAAATAAAAAAAAATAACACTTGAACAATTTTAAAGGCATATCATAAATAAATCTTTATCAAATCAGAAAGATAAAAATTTATGCCATCAAAAATATTTAAGGTTTCTAAAGCATGATCAAGTAGACAATGTTACATTTATACATTGTACTAATGAAAATTGAAAAAGATGATACATTTAAATACCATCAATCAATGGTTAACATTTTTCTTCATAAATACATTATTGTGAAAAATTCAATATATTTTATGGACCTAGCATCGAGAATGACTAAAGTACATAAACATTCATGGATAACTGATAATTTTGATATAGATCAAAGAAGAGGCTGTCACAACGACAGCAAACCGGATTTATTAATATTTATTTGTGTCCTGGCAATATCACAAGAACCATTACTGATGAATGGTGAAAGTGAAAATCGTCAATATCAAATTTGACCTTCATTTTGTCATCAGTATCAACATATTAAAATTTGAAAAGCTTAGATTGAATGGTTCATGAGTAAATGCAACAACGTGAATGGAAACGCCATTTTACAATCTTTCAAGAACCATAACGCCTGAACGGTAAAAGTCAAAATCGTCATTATTGAACTTGACCTCTATTTTGTCATCAGTAACAACATATAAAAATTTCAAAAGCTTTGGTTGAATGGTTCATGAGAAAATGCACAGACACGACTGGAAACACCATTTTTCAATCTTTCAAGAACCATAACTCCTGAACGGTAAAAGTCAAAATCGTCATTATTTAACTTGACCTCTATTTTGTCATCAGTTACAACATCTTAAAATTTGGGAAGCTTTGGTAGAACAGTTCATGCGTAAATGCACGGACACAACTGGAAACTCCATTTTTCAATCTTTCAAGAACCATAACTCCTGAACGGTAAAAGTCAAAATCGTCATTATTGAACTTGACCTCCATTTTGTCATCAGTAACAATATATTAAAATTTGGGAAGCTTTGGTAGAACAGTTCATGCGTAAATGCATGGACACGACTGAAAACTCCATTTTTCAAGAACCATAACTCCTGAACAGTAAAAGTCAAAATCGCCATTATTGAACTTGACCTTCATTTAGTCGTCAGTAACAACATATTAAAATTTTAAAAGCTTTGGCTGAACGGTTCATGAGTTAATGCACGGACAACATTTGATTGCTGCCCGCCTGACCGTCCAGCCGCCCGACTGCCTCGCCGCCCGCCGTACATCCCCAAATCAATAACCGACATTTTTGTCACAAAAATCCGGTTAAAAAAATAATGTGTTGATGATAACATGAGAAGAGAAATATATATGGCTCACATTCGTAACATTTGTTACAAGCAAGAAAAAACAAAAAATGGAAAATAAAACCTAAACTAAAATACAGAAAAAAAGTAAGTAAATACACAAGGTTTAATTTTTTTGATATGTTAAACAGGGGAAGATCAATTATGCTTTAATGAAAAAATTATCTTTTGTTTTAACAAAAAATGTCCCTTTGCAGCAGTAATCTATAAACTATCTTACTCAAAAATTTTAAATTGAAAATATCAATAGATATAAGTTGCATTATCTAAGTAAAAAACTAAAAACATATATATCTATAAAAAAATAACAGTTTACAACACTGAGTACAACATTTTTCCATACCTTTGATTTCAATTCCTGATGAGGTTAAAAAAATAATAAAAAAAAGTTTCTAGTTAGCTCCAATTTTAAGAAGAGAATGACAATTTGTTATAAGGTACATAAATTACATAACACCAGCTCCAATTGCTTTAAATGGATCAGATTTGTGTTGAAAGTCATGATCAGTCTTAAATTGTGGTGTTAAAATGTTAGAACATTATTATTATATAATTTAATTGAGAGAAAAGAAATAATGTATACCCAGTACAATTATATCTAAAATTGAGAATGGAAATGGGGAATGTGTATAATTGGCATTCAAATTATAAGAACGTGTTTTGAGGATATTACAGTTGTAATAATTTTCTAATGGTGTGACGAAGAAGATATAAGACCACCCTTAACTAGCTTCAGTGATGAAGTATTAGTTTAGCTAAAGAAAAGTGTTGGCTAGCTATGCCAGTGGTCTACAGTTCAATTCAAGACAAGTACAGTGTTGTTTTTTAAAGGAAAACCAAGCTTCTCCTTTTACATTTGGTTTCACTTCCTTATTGAAAAACCCACGGTGTTTATAAGAGAAAAGAGATTTAAGCTAGGGTTTGTTGTTGGATACTGTCATTATGATATGCCGGATTATGTACTATAAGGTGGGGGAAGTCAAGGGGTTCTTCTGTTGACATAACAGTTATATAACAGTCCTCCATTAGATGTGCTAGTACAGTACTCCTTTGGCTCAGTTGAGAGAGCTTTCCAGAGGTCGCATGTCCCCATTGCTGGCTAACACCTTAGTAATTTGTGTAAGATAACCATACACTACCCTTACAAGTGTCAAACATTTATTTCAATTAGTATAAAGACATACCATATTTCCTCCTTATCTCATCTGTTTTGGCTCTTCTCTCAGCTTTCCTAAAATGATAAACAACAAAATGCTCATTGCATAGAATATTATGTGTTGATTATAATATTATGTGTTGATTATAATTAACTCAATCATACTCTATATCTATAAAATTGTTAAATTCTTTAAACCAATATAAAAATAAGGAGATGTGTTCAAATGGAGTGGATGTAAGCAAGTTGAAAATCTCTATTTGTACTGAAAACAGTTTGACAGAATTGTTCCATATTCATATAATAAACAGCTGCCCCATGAGCGCATGATACGCCTTTTGTCTTGTGTGGAAGTTTTATGCAATCATCATAAATAGTTTCTGAAATACAGAGTGACATGTGAAAACCACCTTTTTTAACAAAAAAACTCAATAACTCAAAAATAAAATTTTGAATTATCACAAAAAAGTATTCAGATCTTGAGATAAATATAATTAAGAAGAATGAAAAGTTTTAAGCAATAATCATATATTGTTTTTGAGATACGGAGGGACTTGTGAAACCCATCCTTTTTTTTTACAATAAACTAAATATCACTAAAATAAAATTTTGAATCAAAACCAAAAAGTATACAGATCTTTAGATTAATATAACAAAGAAGTGTGTAAAGTTTTAAGCAATAGTCATAAACGTTTTTCAGATACAGCGTGACATGTAAAAAAATCCTCCCCCTTTTTTACAAAATACTCAATAACTCAAAAACGAAATTTTGAATCATCACCAAAAAGTATACAGATCTTAAGATTAATAAAACTAAGAAGTGTGTAAAGTTTTTAGCAATAATCATATATCGTTTTAGAAATACTGTGCGACATGTGAACCCCCCTGTTTTAGTAACAAAGTCCCGTTACTCAAAAAGTTTTAATCTTATTTTCACCAAAAAGTATACAGATCATTTGACCATCATAAGAAACAACTATATTAAGTTTCATGAAATTTGGATAAGTTGTTCTCAAGTTACGGTGCGACATGTTTACCCAGGACAGACAGACGGAAGCCGGACATTTGTATACCATAATACGTCCTGTAAAAATTTTGACGGGCGTATAATAATATTTCTTAACAACAAGAGTGCACACACTGAAATGTCTCGCCTTCTTTACTAATCATTGATATTATGTTGAAAGTCCTAAGTATAAAGCTTTATTACAACTGTCACATAAACTTAACATTAACCAAGATAGCTAAACAAAGACCAATGAACCATGAAAATGAGGTCAAGGTCAGATGAACCATGCCAGACAGACATGTACAGCTAACAAAGCTTCCATACAACAAATATAGTTGACCTATTACTTATAGTTTAAGAAAAATAGACCAAAACACAAAAACTTAACACTGTGCAATGAACCGTGCAATTGAGGTCATGGTCAAATAAACCTGCGGGACTGACATATAGATCATAATATATTTCCATACACCAAATATAGCTGACCTTTGGCATATAATATTAGATAAAAAGACCAAAACTTAAAAACTTAACTTTGACCACTGAACCATGAAAATGAGGTCAAGGTCACATGACATCTGCCCACTAGACATGCACACCTTACAATCATTCCATACAACAAATATAGTAGACCTATTGCATAAAGTATGAGAAAAACAGACCAAAACACAAAAACTTAACTATAACCACTGAACCATGAAAATGAGGTCAAGGTCAGATGACACCTGCCAGTTGGACATGTACACCTTCCAGTCCTTCCATACACCAAATATACTAGCCCTATTGCTTATAGTATCTGAGATATGGACTTGACCACCAAAACTTAACCTTGTTCACTGATCCATGAAATGAGGTCGAGGTCAAGTGAAAACTGTCTGACGGGCATGAGGACCTTGCAAGGTACGCACATACCAAATATAGTTATCCTATTACTTATAATAAGACAGAATTCAACATTACAAAAATTCTGAACTTTTTTTTCAAGTGGTCACTGAACCATGAAAATGAGGTCAAGGACATTGGACATGTGACTGACGGAAACTTCGTAACATGAGGCATCTATATACAAAGTATGAAGCATCCAGGTCTTTCACCTTCTAAAATATAAACCTTTTAAGAAGTTAGCTAACGCCGCCGCCGTAGCCGCCGCCGTAGCCGCCGCCGCCGGATCACTATCCCTATGTCGAGCTTTCTGCAACAAAAGTTGCAGGCTCGACAAAAAACAAAAAAAAGCATTGTTTGTGTGTAAATAATGGACTTTACTTCTCATTAGCTTTTTCTTTCCTGTCAGCCTTCTTTCTCTCCCATTTTTCATCTTCTTTAGCATACCTATAAATTTAAGTGAATAAAAAAAATAAAAAGTAAATAAACTGATAGTGTTATGAACCAACTTATTTATAAATCAGTAATTTTCTATAGAAAACTCCAGAACAGATGTTCAAGAAATTCAAAAATATTCTCATTTTGAAAATAAAGTTACTTTTAATCTGTATCATTATATGAAAGAATATATTTAGTCTTAGTCTTAGCTAATCCTACAAAATTTAAAATGAATATATAAATATCAAATAACTTGTTTTTGAAAATTATTATTTCTGTTGTTTCACATGGCAAAAGAGTTAACAAATTACTGATTTGACACTTGTATTACACACTTTGAAGTTGTTTCCATTTGCCTATTGTAAACTTGTTCTCAATCATAATTTTTTGATAGCATGTGAAAACAACCTTTATACGCAAACATTTTTATAACAATTTTGTTTTTATCAAATGATGTGGTCAAAGTTTTTTTTCTAAGGAAATAGACCTTAAATAATTTGTGATCATTAAAAAGAAGTTTCTGTGTAATAACTAAAGATTTTTGTACAACATCAGATTTTTTTTGTACAAACAAACTTACTTTTTCTTGTTGTCTTTACAACAACAACAGCAACAGATACACACTGTAACCACCACTATAATCAATCCTCCTATTACACCCATAGATATGATCAGAGCCTCAAAGTTCACTGAAATATAAACCTATAAACTCTAAAACTCCCTTAGATATAATCAGGGCCTCATAGATCACTGAAATATAAACCTATAAACTCTAAAACTCCCATAGATATAATCAGGGCCTCAAAGTTCACTGAAATATAAATATATAAACTCTATACCTCCCATAGATATGATCAGGGCCTCAAAGTTCACTGAAATATAAACCTATAAACTCTATACCTCCCATAGATATAATCAGGGCCTCAAAGATCACTGAAATATAAATATATAAACTCTAAAACTCCCATAGCTAAGCTTTATTACAACTGTCACATAAACTTAACATTAACCAAGATAACTAAACAAAGACCAATGACCCTTGAAAATGAAGTCAAGGTCAGATGAACCATGCCAGGCAGACATGTACATGTACAGCTAACAATGCTTCTAAACAACATATATAGTTGACTCATTACTTATAGTTTAAGAAAAATAGACCAAAACACAAAAACTTAACACTGTACAATGAACCATGAAAATGAGGTCATGGTCAAATAAAACCTGCGCGACTGACATAAAGATCATAAAATATTTCCATACACCAAATATAGTTGACCTATGGCATATAGTATTAGATAAAAAGACCAAAACTCAAAAACTTAACTTTGACCACTGAACCATGAAAATGAGGTCAAGGTCACATGACATCTGCCCACTAGACATGTACACCTTACAATCATTCCATACAACAAATATAGTAGATCTTTTTGCATATAAAATGTAGAGAGTCTTATAACAACAACACTTTAGGGACTGCTGCAGAAAATTTATTGATCGACATGTTTCGGTGCCTAGGGCACCGTCATCAGGATAAAAACAATACATAAAATCATGTTGAAGTACAAAATCGGGTTGTTAAAATTTAAACGTCACAATGTTACAATGGTAAGTAACGTTATTAATAGCAACGTACTGAAAGTGAAAGTGAAAGTTCATTGCAAGTATGTAAATAAACTATAAAAAAAAAATAAAATAGAATGTTTTTGTTGTGAAAATGTTTGTTAAAATTATTCTGCCAACATGTGTGTGTCCTCTTGTATCGTGGAAAGAATAATACAATAAGTTGTCAGGCTGTGTATAGACTGTATAGGTTGTGTGGTCTGAATGTTCTGTTAAATTTCTTCCCCAAAATAGACGACATTTTATCAGCAATTCCGTACCATTTCGACTGGCTTCCCTTGGCCAGAGGTACTGCTTCCAATCGCGTCAGGAATGCTGTAAAATGTTTCGGTCGCCGAGAGTAAAGGACAAAGTATAAATATCACTGGTCTATGTTGAATTTAAACTATGTGTTCGTTCATCAAACTAACGGGAATGGCCAGTAATCCGTAAAAGTGGTTGTATCTCGAGGGTTGTATGTTTGATTAACATATTTTCGGGAGCATCAGATTGAATTTGAAGAATACGAAATCGGGTGCATTTAATTTCAAAAGAATTCTGTTAGAGAGAAATAATTTCCTATCACTGTTCTTTTCCTCCTTAAGGCTCGTTTTGGGTTAAGATGGTCCGTTATTATCTATTTCTTTTCTTGTGGTTGATGGCAGCATTCTCGGAAGGTTCCTGTGGGTGCCTCAATAAAATATAACTTTGTTTATTCTGTGCGAATGGCTAGTATGATTAGCGCTGGTTGCAACGGCGGTTTCCTTACGGAATGCAGGGGTTCACGATAAAAAATAAAATCAATTACAAACGAAAGTGAACCAACGCCTGGTGAGTCTGTAGTACGGTAGAGTCCATAAAGTGGATACCTCGCCGGGTATGCAGGGTCGTTATGATAAAAAAACATAAAATGTAGAGAGTCTTATAACAACAACACTTTAGGGACTGCTGCAGAAAATTTATTGATCGACATGTTTCGGTGCCTAGGGCACCGTCATCAGGATAAAAACAATACATAAAATCATGTTGAAGTACAAAATCGGGTTGTTAAAATTTAAACGTCACAATGTTACAATGGTAAGTAACGTTATTAATAGCAACGTACTGAAAGTGAAAGTGAAAGTTCATTGCAAGTATGTAAATAAACTATAAAAAAAAAATAAAATAGAATGTTTTTGTTGTGAAAATGTTTGTTAAAATTATTCTGCCAACATGTGTGTGTCCTCTTGCATCGTGGAAAGAATAATACAATAAGTTGTCAGGCTGTGTATAGACTGTATAGGTTGTGTGGTCTGAATGTTCTGTTAAATTTCTTCCCCAAAATAGACGACATTTTATCAGCAATTCCGTACCATTTCGACTGGCTTCCCTTGGCCAGAGGTACTGCTTCCAATCGCGTCAGGAATGCTGTAAAATGTTTCGGTCGCCGAGAGTAAAGGACAAAGTATAAATATCACTGGTCTATGTTGAATTTAAACTATGTGTTCGTTCATCAAACTATCGGGAATGGCCAGTAATCCGTAAAAGTGGTTGTATCTCGAGGGTTGTATGTTTGATTAACATATTTTCGGGAGCATCAGATTGAATTTGAAGAATACGAAATCGGGTGCATTTAATTTCAAAAGAATTCTGTTAGAGAGAAATAATTTCCTATCACTGTTCTTTTCCTCCTTAAGGCTCGTTTTGGGTTAAGATGGTCCGTTATTATCTATTTCTTTTCTTGTGGTTGATGGCAGCATTCTCGGAAGGTTCCTGTGGGTGCCTCAATAAAATATAACTTTGTTTATTCTGTGCGAATGGCTAGTATGATTAGCGCTGGTTGCAACGGCGGTTTCCTTACTTACCTTACCGCTGAATCTTCTTCCGTCCTTCAGGACAACCTCCAAAGGAGTAGTAGTAATAATCAACCTCCACCATCAAGAAATAAACAGTTGTATGTACACAATATATACAGTTTTTCTTTTATTTTGTACACAAAATTCCATTCACACACGATTCAATGTTTATCTTCTAGTCTAAATGGGTGGGAGAAGAAATCCTTTTCACCGTAGTTTTTACTGGCGGCTTTAATCGTCTTATCGTACAGTATAGTGTGGAGTGACCCACGCTTACTATGCTATTATAATATTCGTTCATTTTCAGGTTTGATATAGTAGTATAGTGTGGTGGAACCCACGCTTACTAAATATCTTCATACTTTTTGGATGGTTTACATCACAGCTGTTATAATTTTAATTTAACTTTCTTTTTCTCTTTGTGTTGAATTATCGTTCTGGCTCTAATGGAATGAAGGGCAAAACACAGTTTTCGAGATATAAGTTCACAGTTCTGCTCAACTTTCTTATTTAAAATTATATCTGTTTGAAGTTCGTTAATTTTCGAGCAGTCCAGAATTAATTGTAATTTGGAGTCTGTATTGATGTTGTGAAACGATATTGTTGTTTCCTTTATCAGCAGGTCGTCTAGTTGTTTAATGAACGGCTGACGTATATTTTCCAAAATTTTACATTTAAGTAGCAGATGTTCTATATCTTCGTTGTCTTGATCACATAGCTTACACGTCGGCGATTCATGCTTGGTAAAACTTGCACGTTTAGCCTGTGTCATGTATGTACCAGTGACCATTTTAAGTTTAATTCCTATTGATAATGCCCCTTTTGATGGATTGTTGTCATTTTCCAAATCAATGATTGGATGGCAACTTCTCGGTAAAAAAGTATCACAGTTAAGATGAATCAGTGAGGAATAGAATGTACAATCATGAGTTATTCTTTGAACCCAGTATGAATCCGTCTTTTTTTGTATCAATTTCTTCCATTCATATTTACTTGGTGGATTATCCAAGAATTGAAAAATATCACTAAATCCATATTTATATAAAAGTTTTTTGGTAATAACATACCAGCTGTTACTGCTGTCTAATTCAATATGTAGTTGTCTATATGCAAGTTGTTTCTCCACAGATGTTACGGAATGCAGGGGTTCACGATAAAAAATAAAATCAATTACAAACGAAAGTGAACCAATGCCTGGTGAGTCTGTAGTACGGTAGAGTCCATAAAGTGGATACCTCGCCGGGTATGCAGGGTCGTTATGATAAAAAAACATAAAATGTAGAGAGTCTTATAACAACAACACTTTAGGGACTGCTGCAGAAAATTTATTGATCGACATGTTTCGGTGCCTAGGGCACCGTCATCAGGATAAAAACAATACATAAAATCATGTTGAAGTACAAAATCGGGTTGTTAAAATTTAAACGTCACAATGTTACAATGGTAAGTAACGTTACTTGTCGAAACATGTCGATCAATAAATTTTCTGCAGCAGTCCCTAAAGTGTTGTTGTTATAAGACTCTCTACATTTTATGTTTTTTTATCATAACGACCCTGCATACCCGGCGAGGTATCCACTTTATGGACTCTACCGTACTAGACTCACCAGGCGTTGGTTCACTTTCGTTTGTAATTGCTTTTTGCATATAGTATGAGAAAAACAGACCAAAACACAAAAATTTAACTATAACCACTGAACCATGAAAATGAGGTCAAGGTCAGATGACACCTGCCAGTTGGACATGTACACCTTACAGTCCTTCCATACACCGAATATACTAGTCCTATTGCTTATAGTATCTGAGATATGGACTTGACCACCAAAACTTAACTTTGTTCACTGATCCATGAAATGAGGTCGAGGTTAAGTGAAAACTGTCTGACAGACATGAGGACCTTGCAAGGTACGCACATATCAAATATAGTTATCCTATTACTTATAATAAGAGAGAATTCAACATTACAAAAAATTTGAACTTTTCTTTCAAGTGGTCACTGAACCATGAAAATGAGGTCAAGGACATTGGACATGTGACTGACTGAAACTTCGTAACATGAAGCATCTATATACAAAGTATGAAGCATCCAGGTCTTCCACCTTCTAAAATACAAAGCTTTTAAGAAGTGAGTTAATGCCACCACCGCCGCCAGATCACTATCCCTATGTCGAGCTTTCTGCAACAAAAGTTGCAGGCTCCACAACAACAATCAGCTCTTCTAAGTAAGTAAGGAAATGAAAAACATGAAAGAAAAAAAAGTCAATAAGCTGATGAATTACATTTTCTTAATACAAAAAAAAAAGAATACCAGTACAATTTATTCAAACTATCATCTAATTGCCTCAAAAATAAACTAATAAAACCTACACCAACAGACTCCCCATCTAGCATCATCTAGTTGGCACACACTACTTGGTGGCAGCACCTTTCCAACAGGGTATGGAGTACATTGTCTACTAGATTTACAGTACAGACACTGAAAAAAAGAAAGACAAATGTGTTAGATAACAGTACAATTTATATGAAAGACTGACAATAGTAAACTAGTAAATTTAAACATTCTTGGCTTTCAAATTTTTGGATTTGAGCTTACCAAATGAAACTTCATCCCAAAAAGTACTTTTAAGTGTTAAATGTATTCAATTACTAATTAGATGCAGGCGCGGATCCAGAGGGGGGGTTCCGGGGGTTGGAACCCCCCCTTTTTTTTGGACGATCAATGCATTTGAATGGGGACATGTAATTGGAACCCCCCCTTTGTCCTGGGTTAGGAACCCCCCTTTTCAAAATGGCTGGATCCGCCCCTGAGACTGTTGACAAAAAGTTTATACTCTTACAAAACAGGAGAGAATCATACTAAATATGTAACAAAGCAGAAATACAAAAAGTTAATGTATATTACAATCAGTTACAGCTCAGATTTTAAAAAGAAACTGTTCCTGTTCTGAATATTGTAAGGGAAAATGAGTTTGTCTTTAAGTAAATTTATAACTTGCTAGTGTTTGATTTTGGCTATACATTTCTTGTATTTCCATTTTTAAAATAGCATAGTTTCTAGGACACTGAATTTACAACCTGATGACCAGAGTATCCCCTGGGTCAATAATTTTTTTCGCCACCTCTTTCGCCAAATCAATATATTTTTAGCCACTTTATTATTTTTTTTGCCAATTAACATAAATATATTTTTCGTTTTAAATTTACCTTTTTTTCTAACCCGCCTCTCCCTTAAATAAGATGATTTTGTCCCATTATGTCTATGATTATTCTCTAAAACTTATTTTAGAGTCTACATTGTGAGGAATGAACACTAAACTTTTACTGTAAAACAACAGATTTTTTTTTAACTTATAAGGGGGAAGAAAATCATTGTATTTAAAAAACTTTTCTAAATGAGGAGGCCACTATACTTTAATAATAAAGAAGATATAATTCCTAGAATATAACAAAATTCATTTTGATCATTTAATACCAGTCTAGTTCGTTGGGAAAGTTCCTTTAAGAGAAAAATACTGATGAGCCCTTTGTACTAAGAAGTGGTTTAAAAACAAAACAAAAGCTTAAATCACATGAAATTGATCCCTTGTTTCATGTGTAGTCAGTACATTGAAGGGTTTCTCTCATTGGAAGGGTTGTTCAAAACCTTTTGGATATATTTCTTCAAAACGCAATTTTCTTTTCTTGACCATCGTAAATGAAAAAGTTGAGACGTAAAACTATGCTTGAAACACGTGTGTCACTCAAACGACTTTAAAGTAGTCTCCCTAATCAAATATCTATATTAAAAAGTCAAAGGATAATTTTAAAAAGTTTTAAATCGGAGACTTTTCTTGCTTTTGAATTTTTTTCGTCACAACAACAGCTTTCTTTTCTAAATTATCTTTAAAGGGAGAGGAGACCTGTGCGTCACAAAGTGGTAAATAAATCCTTTATGTGACATTTAGCGGAAGCCATTTAACCATATCATTTTGTCAAACAATTCAATCTTTATTAATTAGTCCTTTGTTGTCGATAGCTATAAAATGCAATCAGCGGATTATTGATTTTCTGTCAAAATCTTAACAAGGTCAAGGTGAATTCCGAGTATTGTCTGATCAGGTAAAGTCCAAGAAAATCGAAAAAAAGTAAATAAACAAGATGGAGGAAAATAAATCAGTTATATCTTTCGCCAAACTCTTTCGCAACAGATTTTTATCGCCACAATTATTATTTTTTTTCGCAAATTGCGAAAATGGCGACTGCCAGCGGAAACCCAGCTGATGACTCATGTAGGAACTGTGTCAAAATGATCAGATGGAGAACCAAATCAGATTAGAACTGATATGGTTTACTTTAAAGTGAACATGAGATCTAAGACAGTTTTTAAACCTGACCTTGTGACCTAATGGTGTGACGCTATTGAAGCCCCTTATGAATGAGATTTCACTGATATTCATGTTACAAGTCATTTGCATTAAACATATTTTGACTTGTGTAAGCGGAAACATATTTTCTCTATCATGGTGAAGCCAAGTTCTAATTTACATAGTCATTATATTATCAAAAAATCTTGTCATGCTAAACATTATTGTTACATACATTTTGTATTGTAGCACTACAAGTCATAATTTAAAAAGAATATGGATTTACAAAAATAACATTAAACTCTAACTTATACTGTACCACAGGTTATTGTTTGGGGCTTACCTTGGCAAGCTTCAAGCATGCTTCACAACTACTGTTTCTTGCAGCACATTCTATAAAGATATAACAAATGTTCATTTACAAATAAAATTCTATAAAAATTAGTTTTAATAATGTGTTTAATTTACATTAAGTAACTTTTAGATAGCCAGGCTTTGGTTATCTCAAAGCTAACAATATTTTCATTAATAATATAATGCATTATTGATTGACAGTTATAACCAGCAGCAAATATTACATGAATATTCAACGTTCAATTCTGATATGATATGCAATACATTGTACATGTTTTTCCTGCTATGTCCTATCTGAAAACAACTACAGGAAGACATGTCATACTATCTCATTATTTTTATTTAGTTACATTATTCTGAGGTTTTGCTCTTATTCTTGAATACTGTGTGCTTATCACACAAGTTATCAGAAAAGCAGGAAATACTTATTTTCCAGTACATTGTCCCTCATTCTTTTGTACTTACCCCTCTTTTGATTTTAAAGGGTTGTTCCCAACCTGGTTACATTGTATGTGGACAAAGCCACTTGGTGGTGTTGAAAATATTGATGTAATACCTAGATTTGGTTTTAGAGGTTTATTGTCCTATTGCATATATGTTAACCACATGTTCATTTCATTTGATTATGAATGAAAATTTATAGCCTAGAACTATAAAAAGTGCATGACGATGACTGTACTGTTCCTATAGGAAGCAAGTTAATTCGTACCAACGGAAACTCGTACCACTGGGAAGTCGTACTATTAAAAATATATTAAAAAATATGAATGTTTTATGGTTTTTTTTTTTGTAAACTAAATAAAAATAAAGTTGAATTACTTGAATTTTATACTGGATTTTAAGGAAAGCTTAGACAAAAATACGAATGTTTTTTCAGCTTTATTTTTTAAACTGATCTTTCAAACTAGTTTTAATCCAGAAGAAAGTAAAAAAAAAACATTGCTTTAATTGTACCTTAAGTTGAATATTTATATCCAAATTAAATTAATCAAAGCTGTAATCCTTGATCACAAATCGAATGCTATGTTTACAAATGTTGAAAGCCATGTGCTTTTTGGCTGGAAAATTCGGGAAACCCCTTAACAGGAAACAGTTACATTTCATTGTTATTTATAGACAGTAAGAATTTCATTTTGGAAATCATTTGGATTAACCGTGTTAACTGCTGAGATTTAATCATGAAAAATAAATATTTTCTTGGGGTGAAATTATAATACTTTAAAAATATTACAAATATAAGTAAACCAGTCTGAAGTATTTTCTATCCAGGACCAATAGACAAGGAACATTAGCTACAAATTGGTCATTGTACTTTCAAATTATATATATTTTACAGACTTAAGAGTTATTGAGTGAAAGTAAAGTATATATTCATCATTTAACACCATTTAAATGCATTTAAATAAGTTGGTTCGAGTTAGCAGTGGTACGAGTTTGCATTGGTACGAGGTTTTTTTTTAGTGGTACGAGTTGACGTTGGTACGAGTTTACAATGGTACGGGATAACTATAATTCTTCCTATATACCGACTTTCGTTGTTTTACCTTGTTCTGGTGTTAAAGTTGTGACAGGATGAAGGGTTGTTGGTGCCTCTACTGTGTGTGCATGTGTGGTTGGAACAGTAGTAGCGGAGTCAACTAATGCCAGTAATAGGAAACCACAAATAAAATAAAAGATATTCATTTCTGTATTTCAGTGTTTATCCAGGAAGTAACGTTTTGACTTCCGGTATATGTATTCTTTCACCAGACTGTGAAAGACAATATAATTTGCAGAGATCATGTTGGTAATACGACATCAATAATTGCAAACATTTATACACATATTTTTCAAAAGTATTTTTGGATATTTAGGCTACTTGACGTATAAAGTAGACATTTATTAGAGGACTACTTTTTTTAATCATGTGACATACGAGAAACAATCTGAAGACCAAAGATTAGTTTCATAAGGAAAACGCCACAACTTAGAATATAGATATTTGTATCTGTGAGTACGTTGAAGATACCAATTCTGGCTTTTACTCAACGGGATATATAAAATAAATAACTGTATGACCTTTTTGTTCCTTATTGTATAATATTCTAAGAAATTTAAGAGTAGATCCAGAAGTTTTATCGGGAAAATTTTACTTCAAGTTCAGTTATTACTATTTTGTGTCTATTATAAATTTATATAAATCTTTTTAAGTTTGGATCATACGAGACAAAACGCCAAATAAAGTTATTCTGTAAACATTTAATTTTCACCCCTTTTTTCTCTTATCTTCCAAAAATTAACCCCTTTTTTTCTCTAATCTTCAATTTTTTTGCCCGTTATTCTCCAATCTTCATTTTTAAGAGCATTATTGTCTAATCATTTAACCCCATCCAAACCCTCATCTATTATAATTTATCAGAGATAAATGCAAAAACGAGAAAAAATAGAAAATAAAAAAATGGGTAAAAATCGTCACCATGCAAAGAGCAATAACTCTAATTAACAAAGGACTGAACGGATATATAGGCAATTGGTAGGGATCACCATTCTGAACCTTGGTGCTCCTATCAGATTTTCTCTATTTAGAACGGTTTCAAAATAATAGGCACAACTTGCATTTCCCACCGATGATCTAATTTTAGCAATGTCGGACATCTTGGTTGAGAAGACATTTAAAACTAAGTACCCCAATAATGATTGTGGTCAAGTATTTGGCCCAGTAGTTTCAGAGGTGTAGATTGCAAATGTATTTGCTGCAACGCTTATTAAGCATTTGTCGCAAAGGAGAAATGTATATAACTACGCTCGATACACTTACTGGATGTGTGATGAGATGCCTTGATACTCTTACTGGATGTGTGATGAGATGATTATATATTTTCTCCTTTTCAACATTTTATGTACATGTCGGCAATATAAAAGTTTATCGACAGGTTGTATGTATTCCCACGAGCACAAATTTTGCCCCTTTGAGAACAGACTTGTTTCTATAACTGTTATGGATTACAGTTTATGGCCAAACTCAGTAAAGAACCGTCTAAACCCTTTTAATAGATCATTTTTAATAACAATCACCGTTATCTTGATTTTTATTGTTCTTTAAATAATCAAGAATTCCCAAGAAAATATACTGCAGTAATTTACCCAAAAGGAACTTATCTTTTAAAAATAAATCAAATTATCACTGCAATAACTGTATTCCTAGATTTAGATATTTCAGTTTTACACAAGAAACTCTACACAAAAATAGACGAAAAAGGCGCTAATTTTTCTTTCCATATTGTTAATTTTCCTGTTTTGGACGGTGATGTTCCTTTGGCACCGTCTTACTGTGTTTATATTAACCAATATGTTCGCTATACTCTCGTTTTGGATTTAAATGAGTGTAATTTATGTATTATTAGTAAAATATTAAATCAGAAATTTGAGTGACTGGATATCGTCAATATAAAATAGTGAAATAAATGGAATTTGTTAGATGTTTTTTGTTTTTGGTCATTGATGAGATTATGTACGAAGTCTACTTCATATTAGGTTTAATTTAAGATTTAAATTATTTAATTAGCAAAACAGTGAAATTTATATTTTACACCTCAGTAATCACACTGGTTCAAATTAGATTTTCGTTAGTATAAACTCTTGCATTAAATTTACTCACTATATTATTTCGCTCTTTTTATTGGATATAAACTTTTCCTTTGTTGTTAATTGTTTATTTATACTATTGCAAAGTGTTTTCTTTACATTTTTGAATTTGATATTACGTTGAAATTACCCACCCTCCCTCCCTCTTAAATTTTTTTTCCTTTTATAAATTTATAGCGGCGGATGTTTGCCAAAAAATTTGGTTATATATCTATGTTTATGTATTTTCATTTGTGTATTTAATTATTTATGATATATTGTATTTTGTAATATATTGAAAAAATATTTATATCAGGCAATACAAATTATACCTATTGACTTCCTTTTATTTCGCCCACTTGATAATTGCAAAACAACAGGTTGTCCTGCAGGGGTGCACAATTAGTACCCATTAGTATTAGAAGGTGATAAAAGAGGGACGAAAGATACCAAAGGGACAGTCAAACTCATAAATCTAAAACAAACTGACAACGCCATGGCTAAAAATAAAAAAGACAAACAGAAAAACAATAGTACACACGACACAACATAGAAAACTAAAGAATAAACAACACGAACCCCACCAAAAACTAGGGGTGATCTCAGGTGCTCCGGAAGGGTAAGCAGATCCTGCTCCACATGTGGCACCCGTCGTGTTGCTTAAGTGATTACAAATCCGGTAAATAGTCTAATTCGGTAGGTCATATTCATGAAAGGGAAGGGGATTGTAGTTACGACGTAAGGAACATATCCGATATCATTTGTGAAACGGTTATTCCATAACGGTCAACCAACTCGTGATGGCGTCCGTAAAATTTACGAAGGGATGATTTCAACTTCACCATTTGGAACTCTTGGTTTAATAGCTTCCTTGTGAGCAGCAAACCTCTATCAAGAAAATCATGATAGGAAATGCAAGCACGGGAATATCGTATCAATTGGGAGATATATACCCCGTATGCAGGTGCTGCTGGAATGTTGCTACTTAGAAATGGAAAGTTCACAATTGGAAAGCTGAAATCATCTCTTTTGTCGTAAAGTTTTGTTTTCAACCGACCCTCATTGTCAATTTCTAGATGTAAGTCAAGATATGAAGCCGACTTAACTGTATCTGTAGTATCCTTTATCTCTAGTTCGATTGGATAGATGCGTTCCACATAGTCACCAAATTTTGAATTGTTTAGTGAAAGAACATCATCTATATAGCGGAAAGTAGAGTTAAAGGATATTGCTAACTTCTTATCTTTCTTCCTAAGATAAGTCATTTCTAAAAACCGTGGCACAAAGGCAGAGAACGACGGGACCCCATGACGTCACTGAAGTCATCTCTCCTTGTAGGGTGTCCACATCCTCGTGACGTATGAGTCATCGACTTCATCTATCATCATTAGGCCCCTAAGGAGTGACACCGGATGGAAGAGGATCTCTTAAAGTGACGTCAATCATAAGTAATGGTTACAATCTAAAGTATGACTCGCACATAATAAGACATCAACGTTACTCTGTCCCTTATGTTCATTGACTCATACAGGACGAGCTACGTTCAGATATGGTAGTTATGGCCGTCTACGTTTCACCCAATAAACAAATAAAAAAAAAATGATTTAAAAAAAATAAAAAGATAGGGCAATGTCTAAAACATAAATCAAAAAATCTAAATGAAAAATAATAACAAATAACAAACAAGAAAAGAAAAGAAAACCCACAACTCGGGCCATACATACTATTCACACACGGGACGTGTCGGAATTGTAAATACGTTAATTAAACAAGAGTTTGTCTCCTTATTTAGAAATTTTAATTTAAATAAAATCAAAAATAAAAGTAAAAAAATTCAATATTTCAAAAAATTTAAAAACTTGTAAAAAATCAAAATTAGAAAAAAATAAAATTAAAAAATTCGAATATTTAAAAATCGAAAAAAACAAATATATAAAATGCAGGACTTGAAAAAATATGATAGAATAAAAAAGTAAATAAAGAAAAAAATTCTCAACATAGAAATAAAGATCGAAAAAATAATCAATGCTAAAAACTGGTCACCATTTTATCGTCTATAAGGGTGCCTGAAATTACTCTTATATATCTAAACTATGGATGAATTTTACCATAACGTGTCGAGCGAGGATTCTCGCTTTTTGAAATGATAACGGTGTCACATTTATGATTGATCCAACTTCACAAAAGCCAGTGGCGGATCCAGTAATTTTCATAAGTGGGGGCCCACTGACTGACCTAAGAGGGGGCCCCGCTCAAGTCACACTTCAGTGATTCCCTATATAAGCAACCAAATTTGTTCCCAAAAGGGGGGGGGCGGGCCCCCTGCCCCCCCCCCCCTAAATCCGCCTCTGAAAGCTACATATAAGACGGGTCTTCTTAATTTTTCCTTGGACTTTGTGAATAAACTCATCATAGATACCAGGATTAAATTGTGTATTTATGCCAGATGACACCGGTGACGCTCGAATCCAAAAAAGTTTAAAAGGCCCAATAAAGTATCGGGTTGAAGAGCATTGAGAACCAAAATGCCTAAAAATTTTGCCAAATACTGCTAAGGTAATATAGGTAGAAAAGCTTTAGTATTTCAAAAATTCAAGTTTTGTAAACAGTTAACTTATAAATAAGACTATATCAATGATAATTCATTTCCGCACAGAAGTGCTGACTACTGGGCTGGTGATACCTTCGGGGAATTAAAACTCCACCAGCAGTGGCATCAACCCAGTGGTTGTAAATAAACTTATCATAGATACCAGGATTATATTGTGTATTTGCGCCAGACGCGCGTTTCGTCTACAAAAGACTTATCAGTGACGCTCGAATCTAAAAAAGTTAAAAAGGCCAAACAAAGTACGAAGTTGAAGGGCATTGAGGACCAAAATTAATTCCCAAAAGTTTTGCCAAATCTATGATGAGTTTATTCACAAAAGCCTTAGTATTTCAAAAGTTCAAAAGTTTTGTAAACAGTTAATTTATAAATAAGACTATATCAATGACAATTTATGTCATTAAGAAGTGCTACTTCTGGGCTGGTGATACCCTTGGGGAATTAAAACTCCACCGGCTGCAGTGGCATCGATCGACACATAAGCCTTGAAAATGTCTCTGCCGATACATTAATCGGCAGAAGATTTGAACGAAGATATCACGAACAGCGTATATGAAAAACAATTTATCTCAAAGTCACCAGAAACGAATTGCACAGAATCAAATTTTCTGGTGAGACGACAATCTCAAAGTATGTTGACATAATAATGACAACCTGTTCTGCTTGCTGAATTTTAAAAAGAAACCTATAAGAGGAGATTGTATACACATGCAGAAAAGGTGAAGATATTTCAGTGCAACATATGTCAACGCGTATGGGGACTATGTCACATGATATTCGGAAACATATTAAAAATAAACATGCGCAGCAGCAGCAACTGTAGCAGCAGTTCCTTTCTCCGAAAGAAGCATACATATTTTCTGGATGGCTGCAGCAACAGCAGCATCAGTTACTTCCTCCGAAATAGGCATACAAATTTTCACTATCAGACTCTGAGAAAGTGAATGAAATTCCAGCTTAAAACACCAACCACCAGCATACGATCGATCATAATCGCAACCAACTAAGAATCATGGATGTAAACTACAGAAGCCTTATTAGCGACAAGAAAAAGGTAGAACTTCAAACCCTGATTGAAACACACAAACCAGACATCATACAAGGGACATAATCTCACTTGGACATAACAATAGCATTTCCATACCAATTCCAGAATCCATACAGAAAAGACAGACAATTAAGAGCAGGATGAGTATTCATAGTTGTTGACAACAACCATAACACAACAGAAATATTGACTGAGGGTGATTGTGAAATTGTATGGTGTAAAATCAACACGGGGACGACAACCCCTATACACAGGTATGTACTATTGGTAGACATGCAGTGACATAGAAAAACTTGAAAAATCTTATTAATTGCATCATGGACACAAGCCAAAACCTGAAAAATTTCATACTAGGAGGAGATTTTAATCTGCCACATATTAACTGGCAAATAACCACTGTAAATTCTAACACACAGTATGGAAAAGCATTGAATGAAAAGCTAATTGAAATCTGAAACAACAACGACATGAACCAATGATAAATGAAGCAACTAGAGGACAAAACACACTAGTTCTACTGATGACAACAAATCCAGGACATTTTTAGTAAAATCGAAGTACATCCTGGTATGAGTGACCACCAAGTAGTCATAGCAAATATAGATTTGAAAGCCAAAATACACCCAAAAAAAAAAAAGAAACCCGGACTGGTGCACCTTCGGCTGTTGTCTGCTCTTTGGTCGGGTTGTTTTCTCTTAGACACATTCCCAATTTCCATTCTCCATCTTAACTATTCAAAACGGGCGATATGAATGGACTGAAAGAAAACATCCCAGACAAATTTGGAAACAGAATGAACAAATGAAGGGAAACACTGTAGAAGAAAACTTGACATATTAAAAAAGATAACACTACAATCAACTAAAGAATTAATTTCACAGAAAACTATAGGTAGTAAACAACATGTGCCATGTATCTCTACACATATCAAAAGACTGATACGACAAAACCAGCGAAAATACAATGCTGTTAAAAACACAATACAAAGAAAAAGTTGAACAAGAACAAAGAGACGAGAGACCTTGTAAGGAAGATGATGAACGATACACACGACAACTATGTTCGACAAATCCTAAATCAAGAGGACAAAAAAAAACACTAAACCAATTCTTAGCAAGAAATTCTGGAAATATATAAAATCAAGAAAAAAGATACAATGGGAATATCACCCTCAAGAACAACCTACAGACTGAACATCCTTTATGATAGTGTCTTTACGACAGAGAATACCAACAAATATGCCAAATATTGAAAATCAGTTGCATATCAGAACGGAAGGGTTTGAGAAACAGCTTACATTCCTGCACCCAACAAAGGCAAATGGTCTAGATGAACTACCAACTAGAATCTCGAATTTAGAATTGCACTGTTTCTAAGAAAAACACCTAATCTATTAGCAGTTCTTAAGTTATGGAACATATATTCTATAAACACATCATGGTACATCTTGAGAAACATCAAGTCTTATCTGACTTTCAACACGGATTCAGACGTACCCGATCATGCGAAAGCTAACTCATTAACACTAAAGAAAAAGTTGCAAGAGATCTGGACCATCGAGAACAAATAGACATTCTTATCCTTGATTTCTCGAAAGCGTTCGATACACTTCCCCACCAAAGACTTCTAAAGAAAATACCACATTATGGGATAAAATACAACCCTTTACAATAAATTTCGGCATGGCTCAATTAGCGACAATAGAGATTATGTCTAGATGTAGAAGCTAGTGGGAACAGAAATTCCACAGAGTACAGTATTGGGACCACCTTGTTTTCTTATATACATCAACGATATTGGAGAAACAATCTCATCACAATCAACCCTACGACTCGCTACTATCAATCAAGTGTAGTGAGGACAGCAAACAACAACAACTATATCTGACAGAATTGACTAAATGGGAGAGAGGTGGCAAATCACATTCCACCCAGCTAAAAGCTAGATACTGGGGGTAACAAGAAAGAAAAAACAAATGATAAAAGTGTATAAAATGATGGGACAACAACTATCAACAGCTCACTAATAGCCATACCTCGGATTCGAGTTATCTGAAGATCAAGAAAGTTATCACAAAATCCCACCGAGTACTATGTATTCCTTAGAAGCAACATCTCGAAGTGTCCACAAGACATCAAAGCACAGGCATATACATAGCTAGTGCGCCCAATTCTTGAGTATGCCTTTGCAGTATGGGATCCATTTAGAAAACATCACATTGATGTCAGATTTACGACACCAACAAACAGTCGAGAACCAGGGGCTGCTACACACATCATGCAAACCCTAGAATGGCAGACACTATAATCTAGACGGAAATACAGTAGATTAAAAGGTGGCAGTCAACATATCATTATACGATGACAAAACCATCTACCTTAACAAGACCATCCAGAAAAATTAACTCAGATCAGTACCTCCACAAATGCCTACAAATACAGCTGTAAAACACACACCATCACCGACTGGAACATCCTGCATCTTGAAGCTTTCCAAGCTACATCCCTGGAATGCTTCAAGGAGGAAATTCGGAGACTCCAACTCTTAACAGAAACCACCTGTTTTTATCCAACTTCAATTGCAATAAATATTGTAAATACTGAGCACACATATTGACGTTTACATTTCTGCGTTATTGATGTCTACTGCAGATCAATAGTATAGATGTAGATGTATATACTGTAGAAAGAAGAATAGTTGATCATTAAAAAGATGTTTAGTCGAACATTTTGACGACCCGATTATATGTCATTCTTATTAAGTGTAGGTATCAAGTATTAAAATAATAAATGAAAACAAATAAGTCAGACAGATACCAACTACCACAACTGAATAACAGCTGATTACAGGCGCATAAATAAAGTGGCGGGATTAAACATATTTCTGAGCGCTCAATCCTCCCTTTAGCGCGAGAAAACGAATTCGAAGACGAACTCGTTAATGGCAGGTGTCAGTATAGACATTAGCTGGATCATATAAAGAATTTAAAAGCATCTGATGCAAATGCAATGCGCCACCGAATTTACTAACCGCAATGCTCATACTGGTGATGATTACGGTAATATGTTACTTTGACAGAAACACGGTTCCGAGAAGACCTCAAGAATAACACCCAATATATGGCGCAAACGTTACAAGGGTACATAGAAAAAAATTGTGACATCATTAAACATTTGAACGTAGCTTGCAATTGGGGAACACAACCAGACTTGCAATGTTATATAAAGACGATCAAATGCTATAAAAAGTAAAGAGGCAACCAAGACCGATCAACATAATTATTTCAATGCAGTTCAACTTATAACATCTTAAATGAAGTTTGTACTGGTTACTGATCATATGTAGCATGAATCGCCGCGGCAAATGAGTTACAGAAGTCCAAAGAAAACAGGGCCCTGATTCGGCCGAACAGTCTAAGTAGTCGATCTAATATATCACTAGCTGATGTGTCAACACCAGCGAAGTTACAAGTCCGAACCCTGGACGTGGAAGGTGCACTCGACTCCAATCTTGATTGACTAGGATTGTCAGTTTTCTAGGTTGGTGGTTCTCTCAAATAAAACCTGACAGCCACGAAATAGTGCATTAGTGCTGATAGTGGCAATTAACACCAATTCCGACATAAATTATCAGAATCCAGACACATAGATATATATATGTATATACACACAACATACGATTCTACCTAACACATGCAGTTTACCAATTACTCATAGTAATCTGGGACATACATATAATGATATAGCCCAGTAATAACCAAGATACGATCTTGTGCATCTTGTGTGTACTTTTTAATCTCATTGAATCATGAATATTGTGAAACAATTAGCCTAAGGGGTCTCCTGCCAAACGGGCATATAATGTTCTCGCATTAAATAATTCAAAAGTTGGTACGTGACTATGTTGAACATGTTGAACACATCTATCCCATCGAACTAGATATAAAGGATACAACAGATACAGTTAAGTCTGTATCACATCTTGACCTACATCTTGAAATTCACAATGAAGATCGCTTGAAAACAAAAATTAACGCCAAAAGAGATGATTTCAGCTTTGCAATTGTGAACTTTCCATTTCTATGTAGCAACATTCCAGCAGCGCCTGTATACAGAGTATATATCTCACAATTGATACGATTTTCCAGGGCTTGTATTTCCTATCATGATATTCTTGATAGAGGGTTGCTGCTCACTAGGAAAGATATTAACCACGAATGTGACCTACCGAATTAAACTATTTACTGGGTTTGTAAAAACATGAGCAACACGACGGGTGCCGCATGATCTGATAACCCTTCCGGAGCACCTGAGATCACCCCCAACTTTTGTTGCGGTTCGTGTTGCTTAGTCTTCAGTTTTCTATGTTGTGTCTTGTGAACCGGTGTATGTCTTTTTATTTTTTTAGCCATGCTGTGTCAGTTTATTTTCAATCTATGAGTTTCACTGTGAGTATCTTTCGCCCCTCTTTTATCGGACCATGACCTCATTTTCGTCGTTAATTGACCAACGCTTTTCTTCCTTTTTTTGGTATCTCAGAAAAACACTGAAAAACATGTGTGAATTTTCAGCGTCACCACTTTTAGATTACATGTTGCTCAGCTTCTATATTGGGGAATGGTTTAAAACTTATACTAATATAATGAGTTGTACCGCTAAACCGATTTTCATATTTGCCGATGTGTCACATTGTTTAAATTTTTTTGAATTTTTGTATAATACCCATTGAGCATGGAATATGTTGTCACACATTCATCAGCTTCTGTTTTAATAAAATATTTGATATTTGGTCTAGAACTTGTATAATGATGAGTTGTATCATGCGAACACTCTTTATTTATAATACCTACATATCTTTGCTTCAGTAAGTGATTTCATTTTTGGTCTGGAACGGTTTTGATTTCTTTTTAAACAGTGTGAAATATGAATTAAGATTTTTTAATCAATTTTCCATAGTTCAAAATTATTCCACATACAAATCATTCCTTGTTTTGATAATTTTTTTTAAAACCAAAACTATTGAGGCTAAGGCATTATTTTATATAAAAGAAGTCAAGGATAGCTGATATTTGCCGGACAGAAATAAAAGACAAAAAAAATATCTGTAAACGAAATAAGTTGTCTGCTTCTGCATTCCAGCATCTGACACCCTCACATTCATTTCTTAACAGAGGATAAACTTTAGATAAAGAATCAAAATATCAAATTTGATTAATTTTAACCACTATTTAATGACCGTGAAAGAAGCATATACAGTTTAAAACTTTTGCTTTTAAAATTATCACCGTTTGTAAGGAAGATATTTGAAGTGTATATCAATGTGATTCCTTTTCGAAGCCTCAAAGAACTTTTCAGGTAGACCAACGCAGCAACAGCAGTAACTGCACTTACAATGATTAGGGATTTTGAAAAGACTTTGTTAAATATCAATATGTTCATTTGTTCTTGAGGAATACATTTTAGAAATTAACAAGAATGTGTCCAATAAACTCATCATAGATACAAGGACTAAATTTAGTATGTACGCCAGACGCGCGTTTCGTCTACAAAAGACTCATTAGTGATCAGTGACGCTCGAATCCAAAAAAATTAAAAAGGACAAATAAAGAACGAAATTGAAGAGCATTGAGAACCGAAATTCCACGGTACACGAATGCCCCACTCGCACTATCATTTTCCATGTTCAATGGACAGTGAAATTGGGGGGGGGGGGGGGAATCTAATTTGGCATTTAAATTAGAAAGGTCATACAATAGGGAACATGTGTACTAAGTTTCAAGTTGATTGGACTTCAACTTCATCAAAAACTACCTTGACCAAAAACTTTAACCTGAAGTGGGACAGACGGACGAACGAATAGACGAACGGACGGACGCACAGACCAGAAAACATAATGCCCCTCTACTATCGTAGGTGGGGCATAAAAACAATCTTACTTTTACCCCTTTATGGATCATTTCAACCACATCTTGGGTTAAAAAAAAGTAGAATAACATAAATACTGAACTCCGTGGACAAAATGGAAAGTCCCTCATCAGATGACAAAATCAAAAGCTTAAAAACATCAAACGAATAGAATAGAACTCTCTCATATTCTTGACTTAGCATATACTTGATGTAGAAAATGGTGGTTTAAACCTGGTTTAAAATTAACACAGCTTAGAAAGCACCGTCTCAAGACTGTTTACATATGGTTGCATTTTTTAAAATAGAAACCTTATTCCTGATGGCTACAAATTATTTGCCAAGTCCAGCTTATTAGAAACTAGAACAGATCAGGGCAATATTGTTTGTTGATGAAGCATTATCAGAGCCTAAGAACACTTGGGCAGGATCATAAAGAATATGTCTGCCAAGTTTGGATCAATATTGTTCAGTGGTTGTAAATAAGACCAAGTTGTGAACTGTTTATGGAAGGATGACAATGACAGATAACACACATCAAGTTGTTTCAATGGCAAACATGGACTTTGGTCAGGTTTGCCTAACAAAGGATCATAAAAGTATTTGTCTGGTGAGTAAAAAAAATTCTAAAACCTTTAATTTTTAAATTCCAAATTTGTGAGTATATACATACTAGGTAATATATCAAGTTTTTACCAGAATTCTTTAATTTTACTATATAGTTGGTGTAGTTTAGTGTTTATTATGATTTATAGAAGTTGCACAGTGTGCTGGTGATTCAATGCAAAATATATATGCGGTCAGTAAATTACATATCAAGCTAGAGTAAGCGAAACTTGAGCTAAATATAAGATTCAATGACCCAGTATATAAAGCACAGTGTGTAAAAACTTTACTCTTGACACTTTCAATATAAATCTGAGGTTAATCTAGCTATAAAACCAGTTTTAGTCACACTATTTTCTCTGGAAAATATCTGTACCAAGTCAGGAATATGGCATTTGTTCTGTTGATTGATAGGTTTTGATTTTTAATTATTTTATGGACTTCACTTTTTATACCCCCGCTTTAAAAAAGGGGGCTATACTGTTTTACCTCTGTCTGTCCGTCAGTCAGTCCGTCCCATGAAACTTTCGTCACATTTTTCTCAGGAACTACACATCCACCCTTTCTGTAATTTGGTATCTTCTTCTCTATTCTTTCCCCCACTATCTGGAGTACCACTACTTTTGTAGTGTAGCACGGATTAGCAACTGATTTACTGTAAGCAACTGTGTGCATGTGCAGGAATATTATACAGTGTATATGATCGGTGCATATAAAACCAGTATTATTTCGCCTAAATATATTGTTCTAGATACTGGTGTAATGGATGTCAACACAGCCTGGCGTACCCACCACCAATTTACAACGCAACGGCAGTTGGTCTTATCCAAATTGAGCTAAGGCTGCGATCCCAGCTAGGAGCTCAATTCAAACATAAAACTTTAAAATAACTTAATGTCAAATCACTTTTGTAAACGTGCAGGAAACTGTTCCATCACCATACTATATACATTTGAACTCCATATAAATCACATACGTTATATCAATTATACACTAATCAATGTCTATTACTTTAAAAGTTCATGCACTGTGGCATATACTAAAATCTAAAATTACTTCATGTACCACCAAATTATCAATGTTACTGTGGCAATTTGTTACTCAGCATATAACTCAGCTTTTTATTGTTCATTCTGAATTAAACCAATATGCCATCTTTGTTGGTACTTCACTCAAGTTTCCGTACACTGCACCAGTAGCCTTATATCTCCTACTTCACTAGAAAAAACACACAACAATTAAAGTTGCTTACATAATAGTTACTTTATCACCTATTTGGGACAAAATTTTTATTATCCTAGTATAATTTCCTTATACCTTAATAGAAAAGTCATTTCTTAACTTAATAGAACAACTTAGCCATTTGTATCAACCCTTAAGTTTCCTTACAAACTTAAATTTAAGTATTGCAAAAAAAAAATAAAAAATATCAGAACACAAGGCTTACTTAACATTTAATTGTCATATTAAACCTTAAACTTTTGATTAATAGTAACTTAATAAATTTATTTATTTTATTTTAAACTATTTAATGATTTTAAATGACTTTAAATGACTTTGCCATCCTAACTGCCAACTAGATCCAGTATAGAGCATCTTTTATGGTGTAGAGCATATACCATTCCTCTTGTTATGGCCTCAATTTTCTCCATAAATGAGAAAGTCTGTATTAAAATTGGAACTTGTGGGCTAGAAAGATCCAAAATCACCCTCAATAGCATTGAATTGTTCGAGAAGACAAGATTTCCTATTTCATGATTAAAGTCATAAAGCAAAGTTCTTAGCTTTGGAATAAATTGATTCCTCACAGTATCTGTACTAGCACATTGTAGTAAGAAATGTTCAGTATCTTCGATCTCATTCATACACAACGGACATATCGCACTTACTTCGTACTTATTAAATCTACTACGATTTGATTGCAGTGTATACACTCCTGTAAGTAGTCTAGCTTTTACATTAGCTTTCATAATAGAAATAGAGTCAAGTCCTGTGTTGGCCCAAACGTTATGAACAGTTTCACAATTCATTGACATGGGATGCAAAAAGCGAAGAGTAGACTTTCCTTCTGCCATATTCGTTATCTTCTGTCTCCAGAATGTTTCTATTCTCTTTTTCACATAGTTTTTCCAACTTTCTCTATTTGGAATTGAATTTAGGATGTCAAAAATAGATTCAAATTCATACAATGAGAGTATATCGTTCACATAAATAAACCAGCTATGAGAGGTGTTATCCTTCATTACAAGTTGTCTAATACATATCTCCTTCTCTATATTATTGTTTCGCACAATGTTGCCAAAGTTTACTAAAATTTGTCTATGTAAAAACGCTTCTATTGGCATCTGGCCAGACAGAATATATATTGCTGCATCAGCGGTTCGTTCTGGCAAGTTTTGCAGAATTTTAAGTTGTGATTTGTGAAAAAAGTTCAATTCATCCAGTTCCTTTCTGGTAAGTGTTACACAGTCTAGTCCAAAAATTAATCGTGGGCGAACATATGTGTTCCATAATTTGATGACTATATTTGGGTTGACTCCATTATATCCGTGCATACCTGCACCCATTAGCGAATAGCAGGTTCGTCTAGCTAATTTAATTCTTTCTGATACCAAACATTTTTCAACTGAATTTCGATTAATTCCGACATGAGTATATGAAACAACATGTTCTATAGGTTTTTCGTGTAAATAAAATTCATCCACACATTTTTCATTTCTTCTACTATTGAAAGTCATAATTTTACTTTTAGCTTCACTAATAAAATATCTATCTTTATTTGCAAAAGTTTCTTGTAAATTTAACATTGTCTGTAATGAAATAGCATCTTCCGCTAATAATACAATATCATCTGCGCATGCTGGTGAGGCAATATGTATCGTTCCAATACGGAGGCCCAAATGTTTGTTTTGATACCAATCTAATAACGGATTAATATAAAGTTTATACAGAGTAGGAGACAAAATACCACCTTGTCTAACTCCCTGTTGCTCATCAAAAGCTCTTGAGAAATGTCCATCCCACTTAACCTTTGATCTCATTTGCTGATACCATTTATATACTACAAACCAATCCTCATCCTTAACTCCAGACTGAAAAAGTTTTAACATTAAAGAATCATGCCACACAACATCAAATGCTTTAGAAGCATCAATAAAGGCTACAAATACTTTCTTTTTACGATCCTTTGCGTCAGCTAGCGCCTCAGTAAGTAGTAAAGCTGCATTTGTTGGAGATACCCGTTTAGTAAAACCACGTTGCAATTTATTTTGAAGTCTATCTAAGTCTGGTGAAATTTTAGACAAATGTATAGTCTCAAAAACTTTTCCCATTATACTACATACTGTAATTCGCCTATAAGAATTTGGATCCTGCAAGGGTTTACCATGACTCTTGTGTATTGGAGTAATAATTCCAGACTGAAAAAATTCAGGTACATCTCTTTCTTGTAAAACACGATCAAAAAGAGCTTTTAATATTATAGGTACAATTTGTCCACCACATTTCAAATGTTCACTCATTAGATTTAACTCGTCAGGTGACTTTCCATTTTTCATTTTGTTTATAGCTGCTGTAACTTCATCTAAAGTTGCATATTGCATTCCCTTATTCCCTGAATTTTGTAGTGTCAAAATATTTTGTATATTACGCTTCACAATTTGATGCTGATGATCACAAAATGATGAACTTGTAGATAATGTACTTAATTTTTCGAAATACGATGCCCAGCCATCCCTTATTTCTTCTGAGGACTCAAGATTTATGCCATCAATAACTAATTTAGTCAGTTTCTTAACTTGCCCAGTTCTTTGTATATTAATAAGTTTGTAAAAGAGCTTCTGATTTGAAGTATATGAGTCCATTATTTCATAATACAGTTTATATCTATTATTGGCATCCAACTGCCTCTGAGCTTGTCGGAGTTTCTTTTTAGCCAATTTACAGTTCACCCATAAAATGTTAGTTTCACATTTATTTCCCCCATCTTGTTTGAAAATATTATATGCTTGTTTACTGTCATGACAAAGACTTCTCAAATTCATAGGCCACGGCTTTAACTTTCGAACCCTACGTTTTTTAACCTCCTCTGAAGCATCCTCTGCACTTGTTTTAAAAATATCAGCCACATTTTGAAATTGTTCATCTAAAGTTCCAGATGCAATATTTAAGGAATTAAATTTTTCATCAAGTAACCTTTGGTACTTCAACGTATCACATTTCTCCCAGTTAATTCTATTCATCGTAGCAGTATTGACTACATCAGTTTTTTCCGTAGCATGTAAATTACATATAAAATTAGCAGTCACTGGCACATGAGATGACAAATTTAACGGCGACATACAATATATATCTGTCTCAGTAAAAAAGTTACTATCATTAAAAGCTAAAATATAGTCTATTTGTGACGAAGCTTTGTCATTATGGTGAAAAAACGTATGACTAGAAGGATAATTCCTTGGTACCAGAGACATATAATACATATATGTCTCTGTTGGTACACATAAATTTATTTCCTGTATTGATGCTAAAAACACTTTGTCTCTTGTAGTTTTCTGTTTACGAATCAATGAGGCATTTAAGTCACCTAGCACTATTATGGTGTGGTCTGCAAATTTAATAGTTAATTCACTTATCTCATCAAAACATTGATGAGATAAGTGAATTAACATTTATTGTCAGCTATACCGTGTGATGCGTTTTCAGATTGATCACTTGACAACTTCCTGTTTACCGAACACTTGTATGATTTTACACATGATAGCCAAGTTGAAAATTTTCGTCACATTTTTCTCAGGTACTACACATCCACCCTTTCTGTAATTTGGTATCAACATTTATATATGTCAGCCATACTGTGTGATGCGTTTTCAGATTCATCACTTGACAACTTCCTGTTTACCGAACACTTGTATGATTTTACACATGATAGCCAAGTTGAAAATTTTCTTTATATATGTCAGCCATACCGTGTGATGCGTTTTCAGATTCATCACTTGACAACTTCCTGTTTACCGAACACTTGTATGATTTTACACATGATAGCCAAGTTGAAAATTTTCTTCGTCACATTTTTCTCAGGAACTACAATACAAGGATTTCTGAAATTTGGTTTCAGGATTTATATAAGTCAGCTATACCGTGTGATGCGTTTTCAGATTCATCACTCGACAACTTCCTGTTTACCGAACACTTGCATATTATTACACTATTAATATTATCCACTTGCGGCGGGGGTATCATCAGTGAGCAGTAGCTCGCAGTTTCACTTGTTTGAATTTGACATAAAGCTCTGTATTTTTGTGATACTTTTTTTTTTTACCCACTATCTTTATGTGGGGAATTTAGAAGTACTTGAATAATTATAATTATAATTTTTTCAGTTGTTGACATATTGATCAATATGTATAGATTATTGGGTTTTCTACACATTGATATCGTAAAATATCAGCCGCGAGCCACAATGTGAACCTTTTTCATATTGTGTTTAGCGGTTGATATTTAAGGATATCTATACGAAGAAAACCCGATTATCTTTTTATCGTTCTATTACTGGTCTTTTCTTTCTCCCTAAGACAGTTTTACGCTTGACGAAAAAGCAAGCTTGATAACGTCTCCTCTCGCATTGTGACGTCGCTGATAACTTCTCCTTTCACATTGTGACGTCGCTGATAATGCCTGGTCTCGTTTTGAAGTCTTGATACGAAAATTACGGAGCGACAGAGCAGGGTATATTGGCGTAGGGAAGGACGATAAGAGTCAATACTTGGTGTCTGGTGGACTATAACAATGATCAAGTCTTCAATATCAAGAACCTGAATTCTACACTTTATAGTTATTACTATCTATATAAAGTAACATTCTCTATGTTTATATTCCTGTTTTGACATGTTTGGCAAAGAAATGCAAGAAATAGGTGATCTACTTATATTTTATTGCACAATAATGCAATCACTAATTGTGTTAACATTTGTATACATATATTTTTTTCCTTCAATTCTGACTTGTAAAATGCATTTGTGGAGATTTGTATGCAGCATCTCATGTAATGTTTATAAAAGCAATTATTTCCATAATGTATATGTGTATATATAATGTTTTGCTAAAGTAATATAATATCTATATCTTTTTAGTTGAATATTTTGCCAATTGACACAACCATATGTCTACATAATATGTGCAATGTATATCAGATTTTCTAAAGGCTAAATGCTCGTGATCTTTAAAACTTTAAAAAGACAAATTAGGTTTAGAATAACAAAATGAACCAGTAGTAGAGAATATTGTTAGCTTTGAGTAAACATAACAAAAAACAAGATTGCTAATGCCTTCTGTTATTTCACAGTCAGTTCAAACTTTTGTTTTAAAACATATCATGACTATATTGCAAATAAAAACAGTGTAACTCGACTTAAAATAACCAAAATAACCCAATGAAAAAACTAAATGAACCATCTTATATTTTGATATAACAAATGGTTTTCAATCTTAATATAAAGTCATCTTTTTTCAAGTTTTGTTGATGTGAGCATGATCAGATCAACTGTCACAAATGACCACAAATAAAGAACTTTGTCACAGTAACAATCCTACTTGAAATGGAATTTCATTTGTGTTAGAACTGCATTTTTATCTTTCTCTCAGCCAGCTCAGAAATAAATCTGTTGAAACATAGCTACCTTACCAAAGGATCTCACACATAACAATTCAACTTGAAAAATGTATTACAATTCAATTACTAAATATAATTAAATTAAATATTTCTGATAACTTATAAATTTTCAAACCACTAAATATGTATACATTTTGTATAGAGAGATGGAATTATGATATTGAAAATTTTTCCTGTTTTTTTTTCATTTCATAAATAAGTTGGTAAAAAGTGCTCAAAATAAAAAATAACAAAAACCTATTTGGCCCATGCAACAAATATTTCAACTATTAGGTGGTATAAAAACTTGTGGCAAATTTATTTCCTATTCTACCCTTGCCAAATATATTCTAACAGCAAAAAGCCTTGTGTGGCAAATTTTCCCACAGTCAATATGGAAACTATGCAAAAGCTTGATTGAACAATAATATTTAGAATAATAATCCTAAACTACATGCTGGAAGTTTTTCTAGAATTTATTTTATCTTTTGTCAATGGTTATCCATACTTCTTCACTAGGATGTGTTACAAGACCATGCACAGGAGTAATTACTTGACCCTCCACCATATTAAACTTGAACTTTCTTAGTAAGGACACAAAGCAGACAGTAGCTTCAGCATAGGCAAATCTATATCCAGGACAAATCCTTTTCCCAGCAAATCCAAAAGGTTGGAAAGCTAAACTTGGTCTCTTCTTACTGTTCTCTTCACTAAATCTATCAGGATCAAATCTACAAAAAGATATAAGATTTTAATCATCAATCGATATTTATAATCACCAGTTGAAGAGATTCATCGACAATTTTCTTCTTTCATGGTAGAGGATGTCTAGATTTGCTTAAATACATACAAGCTTGAAACTTGTCAGAATTATTTTAATATCAAGAAGAGTTTCATCAAAAAAATTGTACCCACTGAAATTAACAACTATATTCCCCAATTATATAATTGTCAAGCTGGAGAAGTTTGAAAAACATATATTTGGTTTCAGAAGGGTCATCAATAATATAGTATTGACATCTTATTTGTAAAATGTATTGAATTAATTTAAACATTGAATATATATGTACATGAAGTTTGCCTTCTGTGAACCAGCAACATTAATCAACATTAAAAAACACATTTTCATTTACTTTCAGTTTTACAGTCTTCATTATACTTTACCTGTTGGGTACTGGCCATACAGCTTCATCCTGCTGTGTCACACCAAGAGCATGAATTACAGGAGTCTGAAAACAAACTATCATTTCTAAATAATAATGAATAATAAAGTTGATTATTTTCAAATCAGTTCAACTACTTGTATCATTGAATGTATTTGATCAATAAACTCATCATAGATACAGGACTAAATTTAGTATATACGCCAGATGCGCATTTCGTCTTCTTTCTGTGAATTCAACAAGGAACTTTGATTTTTTTTACCCAACCTGATGAACCCCACTGGCATCCTGCACTTTTATTCTTGGAAATATTCTTTTCTGAAATAATTTGATAGTGACAGAGACAAGATTTTTGCAGACTTGTAATCATAATAAAAGATACATATGAAACTGCCATTTCTTAATTTTTAACAAAATCGAATGAACAGGTTGATAACAGATATTCATACATAATCTTACCAGTTTAATTTTTATAAAAAAGGATACAAATGTCAACTAATAACACAATTCTTGTCCAACTTAAAAAAAATGTGAACTGTTCTTAGCCTACACCAGGTTACAATTAAATTAATAGAAAATCATCAACAGAAAATTGAGCTTTTGATAAGAAAAATAATTCTACATAGAGAAAAGCAGATCTCTTGTTGTTTATATAAAAGTAAGAGATTTTTATTGACATCTTCAATATCATAATGTTTTAATAAAAGGCCTTTTAATTTGTATAATGTACAAATTTACAGTATTAATGTCAACAGACATTAAGATTATTACAGTTCAAAATCACAAATTACAAGGACATGAATTCAAAAGTAAAATCAAAGCGCTGTAAGCGCTGAAGGCAGTTAACCAAAAACCAAGGCAACCGTAATTATGAAAACTGTGGCAATGTTGCCTCAACATTAAACATTCATATATAGTACATTCATGTTTATCTAATGATTTATTTATAAAGGCAAATAATTTATATGTCATCAAGGTTTCAAAAGCAATGCATATATCAATGTATATTTTTATATGGTGAGTCTGCAGTGGTACAAGTTCCCAATGATTGCAGTTGTTCTACTTGGTAGTTAACCTTGGTTTTATTTGACTGCTAGAAGTTCAATTTGACTTAGTATGAACATGTAATAGTATGAATGGACTGGTTTCCCTGGAAAGAAAACTGAGTTTGTGTTCTATAGTACAAAAGTTATGAGACACGAATCAGACAAATGTTCACTACAACAGGGATCAAAGGTGAGGTCTGACTGTCCCATACATATGAATATATATAATTTAAGGGTGGGGATCTCAACGGTTTTCAAGTTCTCAAACAGGTAGGGGTAGGCAGAGGATTTAGGGGGGCAGGGGGCCCAGCCCCCCCCCTTTTGGGAAAAAAATTGGTTGCTTATATAGGGAATCACTGAAGCGTGACTGGAGCGGGCCCCTCTTAGGTCAGTCAGTGGGCCCCACTTATGAAAATTTCTGAATCCGCCACTGGGGGTAGGGTGACCCTAGGGACTTCCCCTACATTTCATTTTATTTGTTATATTGTCCCATACATGAATATATATGGTTTAGGGGTGGGATCTCATTGGTTTCCAAGTTCTCAAACAGGAGGGGTCAAGTGACCCCAGGGACTCCCCCTATATTTCATTTAATTAGTTATATTGACCCATACATGAATATATATTGTTTTTTGGTGTGGGGATCTCAACCGTTTCCAAGTTCTCAAACAGGAGGGTTGGGATGACCACAGGGACTTCCCCTATATTTCATTTGATTTGTTATATTGTCCCATACATGAGTATATATGGTTTAGGGGTAAGGATCTTGACCATTTCCAAGTTCTCAAACAGGAGGGTGAACAGTGACCTCAGGGACTCCCCCTATCTTTCATTTGAATTGTTATATTGTCCCGTACATGAATATATATGGTTAAGGGGTGGCGATCTCAATGGGTTTCAAATTCTCAAACAGGAGGGGGTGGGGTGACCCAAGGGACTCCCCCTATATTTCATCTGATTTGTTATATTGTCCCATACATGAATATATATGGTTTAGGGGTGGGGAACTCGACCATTTTTAAATTCTAAAACAGGAAGGGTGGGGTGACCCCCAGCGACTCTTCCTATATTTCATTTGATTTTTCATATTGTCACAAACATGAATATATATGGTTAAGGGGTGTGGATCTCGACCGTTTCCAAGTTCTCAAACAGGAGGGGGTGGGGTAACTCCATGGACTCCCCCTATATTTCATTTTTTATTTATTATATTGTCCTAAACTTGAATATATGCAGGGGTGGATTCAGACGGGGGAGGGTTGCGGGCTTGCACCCCCTTAAATTTACAAAGCATGGGTTGTTCTCAGCTTAATAAAGAATATTCCGATAATTTTACCTCAATTTTTTTTAGCCTCGCTCTGCTCGGCGAAAATTTAAGTTTGCGCCCCTCCTAACCTAAAATCCTGGATCTGCCCCTCATATGGTTTAGGGGTGGGGAGCTCGACCGTTTCCAAGTTATCAAACAGGAGGGGGTAGAGTGGCCCAAAGAATGCCACCTATATATCATATGATTTACTTACATTAAGGTATATATAATATAGTTGCATTATTTGTGAAAATAAAGAAAGAAACTTTCAGCTACTTTAATTGACCCTTCAAAATTGAGAAAAACAAATAACCCCTCGAAATTGCAGTAATATGTTTACACTTTAAAAGCATCTCACATGCATTATCATCATTTATCATTTATAAAGAAACTTTAGACTGTGACCATGAACATGTATATTGTTAGATATACTGTTCCCAGCTGTCACGTTGTATTGGATTTTTAAATCAAAATTTGTCAAAAAGTAATTTTGAGTTTCTGAATAAAATATTTTTCTGCCTTTTCTTTCTTTTACATATATCTTTTGGTTTAAAATACTAGTGTTTATATTCATTTACCATGCATAGATGTATTTTTTCACCTGCTTGGATTTATTTTGTAAATGATCGCCAAACCCGGAATTACCCTTATCCGCTTCCGGAATCGGATCCGATTTAGAATTCACGGCCGCCATTGTTATGTGTTTACAATGTTGTTTTTGTCAATCAGATACGATTTTACTCGAATTTATACAATATTTGTCGGCGATTTTCTGTATAAAGCTAGCGGTTGAACAAAATGAACATCGCCAACATGGATAATAATGATAAAAATAAGTTTTTAACTCGTTTAATTGGAGACTTTGGTGAACATGGTGAAAAGGTTTGCAAAGTAATTTCTTATTAAATTCTTTCAAGTGGAAGGTGACTACGTCGGGCGTAGCTAGAAACCAACTATCCTAGTTGAAATTCCGCTTTCAAAAGTGGAAGGTCGCGGACCTCGGACCACCGCTAATTTGCACACCTGCCTCCAAATTGAAAAGCTACGAAAATTTCTTTTTCTAATTTGAAATTGCCGCCAACAGCATGAACAGTTAAACTTATTATATAATAGACTACTGACGTAGTTGTACTACGTATTGATGACAAACAATATTCCTACGACTTTTGTCATTTGGGAAATCTAAACTACTTGTCTTAAGAGATTTTCGGCGATTAAATATTTCATACAATTGTTCTTTGACATCTTAGCTAAAAGTACAAGTCATAATGAACTACACAAGGATTCTTAATAAGCACTACTTCCTATGTGTAACTTTAAAACTTTTGGATAAATCGACGATCATTTAAGGTTTTTCTGGTCATATTTTTTGTAATCCAGAATAAAAAGTATTAAAAAAGTGTTCAATTAGTTATATATAACATAGTAGCAAGCTAGATAATAACAATGGCAAGTATTTCAAGATTTATTGGGTAGAACACAAATCTAGGGTGCTCGCATAATGCAGCTTAACTGCATAAAAATCAAAAGTAAAACTTGTCCAAAGATTCTATTAGGTCATTCAAATATACATTATTCTCAGATTGGTTCAGTTTTAATGGCGTACTATTCAAGAGGATTGTAGTTAAGAAATATCATTGATATCCAACAGAGAAAATATCATAATTTCAAGCATCAAAGACACATTTTAGTTCAAAATTTCAGTCATGTATATTCAGCAAGGCTCAGAATAGGCAGTAGTTCCAACTTTTATAGCTGACACTGTGGGGTTTTCTCATTGTTGAATGTCTAATGGTTGCTTATAATTGATTTAATCCATCTCATTTAAACTATGGTGGATAGTTGTCTCTTTTGCAATCACACCACTTCTCCTTATATTCATAATGTTGCAATTTATGCAAATTCTTTCAACATCTGGTTAATGCAATAATAATAATATTATATGCCCCAATACTTTTATAATTGGTATTAAATCAACAACTCACATTTTTAGGTATTTTGTGTCCTCCTAATTCAGAGTCAAAATCCTGGAATCTTGCTGCCCATGGGGCAATGACTGCACATCTTAGGGTCTCATCTATAACTTGTCGTAAATACCTATTCATAATAACAAAATCTTTTGCATATATAACATTGAACTATTTCAGATACCATTACATCAATTTAAATTAAAAGTGGTATGGGATAAACGTTCCCTTGCAAACCTAAAATTACCAATACTAAAATTTATAATATTTTATTGACACTGGGCCAGGAATACACTAAAATACTAGAGAACTGACAGTAAATTATTGTGACAAGAGAACATAAATTTAATCATTGAATACCAGCTGAGAACTTATGAACTGATACGTATAGATTATCCACTTTTCTACACATTGATATCGTAAAATATCAGCAGAGAGCCATAATGTGAACTCTTTTGGCGAGTGAGGGCAGCAAACAAGCTAAAAAGCTTTACAATGTGTTGAGTGGTTGATATTTTACAATATCTATAGGAAGAAAACCCCTTTATCATTCTATTACTGTACTTCTCACCTTCTCCAAGACAGTTTTACACTTGACGAAAGCAAGCCTGATAATGTTAACTCATACATTGTGACAACACTGATAACTTCTCACCAGACATTTTCGCTCATAATGCCTGCTCTCGTCTTAAAGACGTGATACGAGAATTACGGAGCGACTGAGCAGGATGATATAGGTGTAGGGAAGAAACATAATCTGTGTTGTGTCGTCCTGTTGATATTTTACAATATCTATACTAAGAAATTAAAGCAATGATACTCGAGAACTTACACTAAATCATTGATATTTGTATGATCAACATCGTCATTTCCGAGGACACTCTTAATCTCTTTGTAAACTTTATCTTGAATATCTTGATGTGTGGCCAGGAAGTAAAAACACCAGGTCAGTACTGTAAACAAAATCATAAAAAAGAAATTCTAAGAAAGGCATATAAATCAATGCATTGATTATATATCAATTTTTTCAAATAAAGTAAAGCAGTCATGACTTTGTAGTATAAATTCCCTTTGCAGTTCAAGTCAGAAGGCAGATTTCTTATCATATTTACAATACAGAATCATTTCAAGATATCCCTCAATGTTGTCTATAGCAATACCTTCACTAGATAGTTTTCCAATTTGGCAACATCCAAATATCACGTATAAATAGCCATTATGAAACTCGGGTAAAGGCAAACGATAATAAGAAGAAGACAAGATTGGTTGGGGATTGTACAATACAAGGTCTCCTTTTGCCAAGCTAATCCCCATGTGGTATTTACAATTAGTTCTAGATATGTTAGAAAAAAGTCCTTATGAACCTATAAAACAGATAACTTTAAAAGATTTAACATTTAAAACTGTGTTTTAATTGCTATTACTACTTTCAGCAAATGTAGCAATCTTCAGACACTAATAACAGATGAAAGTGCCACAAGAATTAAGACTAAGGGCATCACTTTTGTAAGACACAGTCTAGTCAATGAGAATAGAGAAAAAACATGTTGGTGCACAAATCTTTGTTCTTCTTACACTCATGAAAGTTAACTGCCAAGAGAGCAATGCCCACCTAAATTATTTACATGTGGTGCCCAAGGTAAAAGTTAAAAATGCATATTCCCTGAGTATGACCTAAATGATTGAAAAGTGAAAGGTTTACAGATGATTGATTAAGTGACCATAGAAGCCATGCTTATTATAACTTACATAGGTTAACGACAATATCAACTCTGCTAAATCTAAAGATATATATCAAATAAATTATCTTATTGTAGACATTGGTATTGATATTCAATCCATTACAATATATACCCACCCATTGTAATACATTACACATACAATTATGACTTACGATTTCCTGTAGTATGAAATCCACCAATAATAAAAGAAATAGTTTCTGAGAGTAAAGTATCTTCATCCTGGCAATTTTCTATAAGGATGTCAATCATAAGTAATTCTCCCTTCTTGGCGGGATTTTTCTTCCTGTGATCCAATGTTCTTTTTGTAATTTTATACAGCTTGTCTTTTGCTACCAATAAACAAGGAATTTTATATGAAGGACACAATTTTCCACATCATTTTAAAATCAAATATTTTTTTTTATAAAAAGTAAATAGAGAATGTGAACTGAAACTACTGGAAATCATTACCCTGTGGATTACAAATTCTAACTCAATCTGCCAAGAACAAAGAGGAATACACTGAATGTAACCCTTAACTAGTGAAGATCAATTTATAAAACAGTTTTTAATCAGATGCTCCGCAGGGCGTAGCTTTATACGACCGCAGAGGTTGAAACCTGAACGGTTTGGGCAAGTATGGACACAACATTCAAGCTGGACTCAGCTCTAAATTTGGATTGTGATTAAATAGTTGACACAGCATAGGTTTCTGACACAGAATGAATGTGCTCTAATGAACTTAAAATTTTTGTTTTCTCTTAGAGCAATTCACTATGCTGTTGAATATTAATCCTCTCAAAAAAATGTTTGAAGAAATTTTCTTTTTTATTTATGAAATTTCAAATGAGAAAAATTGAACCCAATTTTTTTAATCACATCCCCCTTTCCCTTATTCCAAAACTAATCTCAATTAAAATTTCTAATGGAGTTTGCAACAATAACTACTCATTTAAATACATCATAAAATATTAAGATGTAAAAAAACTGCTTGTTATCACTGAATGGTAAAGATTATTTTAATTTATCAGTTGGTAGTAAAAAGTGAATATACATTGTATATTGTATATAACAAAGATTTAAGTTGATTCTGGACAAAGAAAGATAACTCCAATTAAAAAAAAATCTTGCTATTGCACAATATTTTGCAATTAGATATTTCTTGCTTACTATTCTGGACAAAGAAAGATAACTCTAATTAAAAAAAAATTTGATATTTCACAATATTGTGCAATTAGATATTTCTTGCCATTGCGCAATACTGTGCAAATGAAAAGACTTGCTATTGCACAATACTTAATATAATAATTTTAGATCCTGATTTGGACCAACTTGAAAACTGGGCCCATAATAAAAAATCTAAGTACATTTTTGGATTCAGCATATCAAAGAACCCCAAGATTTCAATTTTTGTTAAAATCAGACTAAGTTTAATTTTGGACCCTTTGGACTTTAGTGTAGACCAATTTGAAAACAGGACCAAAAATGAAGAATCTACATACACAGTTAGATTTGGTATATCAAAGAACCCCATTTATTCATTTTTGATGAAATCAAACAAAGTTTAATTTTGGACCCCGATTTGGACCAACTTGAAAACTGGGCCAATAATCAAGAATCTAAGTACATTTTTAGATTCAGCATATCAAAGAACCTAACTGATTCATTTTTTGTCAAAATCAATCTAAGTTTAATTTTGGACCCTTTGGACCTTAATGTAGACCAATTTGAAAACGGGACCAAAAGTTAAGAATCTACATACACAGTCATGACAGTTAGATTCGGCATATCAAAGAACCCCAATTATTCAATTTTGATGAAATCAAACAAAGTTTAATTTTGGACCCTTTGGGCCCCTTATTCTGTTGGGACCAAAACTCCCAAAATCAATACCAACCTTCCTTTTATGGTCATAAACCTTGTGTTTAAATTTCATAGATTTCTATTTACTTATACTAACGTTATGGTGCGAAAACCAAGAAAAATGCTTATTTGGGTCCCTTTTTGGCCCCTAATTCCTAAACTGTTGGGACCTAAACTCCCAAAATCAATACCAACCTTCCTTTTGTAGTCATTAACATTGTGTTTAAATTTCATTGATTTCTATTTACTTAAACTAAAGTTATTGTGCGAAAACCAAGAATAATGCTTATTTGGGCCCTTTTTTGGCCCCTAATTCCTAAACTGTTGAAACCAAAACTCCCAAAATCAATCCCAACCGTTCTTTTGTGGTCATAAACCTTGTGTCAAAATTTCATAGATTTCTATTAACTTAAACTAAAGTTATAGTGCGAAAACCAAGAAAATGCTTATTTGGGCCCTTTTTGGCCCCTAATTCCTAAAATGTTGGGACCAAAACTCCCAAAATCAATACCAACCTTCCTTTTGTGGTCATAAACCTTGTGTTAAAATTTCATAGATTTCCATTCATTTTTACTAAAGTTAGAGTGCGAAAACTAAAAGTATTCGGACGACGACGACGCCGACGACGCCAACGTGATAGCAATATACGACGAAAAATTTTTCAAATTTTGCGGTCGTATAAAAAGTATATTTGGAAAATGTTAAGAAATCACTGTACCAACTTTTGTTTGAATCTGCAAATTTAAAATGCTCAGAAAAGTATTGATTTTCTTATAGGCTTGTATACAGACTTAGCAAAACCATAAAAACTTATATCAATGTAAATCAATGTTTCCCTTACTCAACCAAAAAAAAATAAACAAATCTAGATGACCGGTATATGAGACTTGCCAATAATTTCAGTCATATAAACTATATTTAAACTTAGTAAACTGCAAACTGATTTTGATTTTACTTTCATTTGTTTTGATCAATTGATTATATGATACATGTAATACAAACATTACTATTTGTTATCAACATAAGGAAATATCATAAGTAACATTTTTACCATCCTTAAATGATTTCATGCGTTGACTGTCTGGTTCTGGCACATCTGTCAATTGTTTTTCTGTTTCAGCCCAAGCCTGAAATTAAACAAGACCTTCATTTAAAAGGATGTCACTGATGAGTTACTTTATCTGCCAAACAAAGTTTAAATTCAGATACAGTTATGGGTATATAATGAAAAAGTTCCAACTTTTTTTTATTATATTTTTTTTATCCTCATAACTCACAAAATGTAAAAGAGACTCTTAATTTGACTTATAAAGTAAGTAGGGATTTCACAAACTATCAACATCAAAATATGACCATTAGAAATTCATCTTTTTGTATTTTTAGTATTCTTAAAAAAACCCATTCATTTAGCAGTTGAATGGACCTTCATTATGTTTACAGGCCTATGTTGATCATAGCTAAACTTTGTTAAAAGATATTCATTGGTTGATTTTTTTTTTTTTTATATATATATATATATATATATATATATATATATGTGAAAATGAACCTTTTCACAATGTTTTTGCTTAATAATTGAGGGATACAATTTTATCTGTATAGCATGAATTAATTATCTTTCAAATTGTGAGACAGTGTTTATCTGGAGATTTAAGATGGTGTTTTTTTAAGTTACATTGGTTAAGGGCAATATCATTCAATTTCTATTTCTATACTTACAATATCATACAATCTTCTGAATTCTAAAACTTCTTTATCATCCTTGAAGGTGTCTCCCATTAAAGTCAACAACACAACTTTAAGTGCATATGCACTCATGTACTGACTGAGCGCTATGTGTTCTTCCTTCACAAGCGATGAGAATTTCTTGGATAGGTCATTGGCTATCTATTAATAAAAAGAAGAATCCTATTAACAAACAACAAAATTATATAGTTTAGCAGTGAAACATCAATGACTGGAGGAGGAAAAAGGTCAAAATGGACTATCTTAAATGAAGACTTCACTAATGTGGACTTGGTATCCATGAAGCTTGTATCATTTATTGCAATTACACCCTAATGTCAAAATAATAAGCACCTCTATCAAAAAATAGAGCTGATATTTATAGTTTGTTCTTATGTTGTACTATTACACCACTGTCCCAGATTAGGGAAGGGTTGAGCAATCATAAACATGTTTAACCCTGCCACAATATGCTTTATATACTGGTATACCTGTCCCATGTCAGGACCCTGTAGTTCAGTGATTGTCGTTGGTGAATGTCTGTCATATTTATTTTGGTAAATAATTTAGTTATAAATTAGGCCTTTAGTTTGCTCAATTGAATTGTTTCATATTTTTCATGTCTGTGCCTTTTATAGCCAACTTTTGGTATGGGTATTTCTCATTGTTAAAAGCCATATGATTGTCTATAATTGTTTATACCCACTTCATTTGAGCTTTGGTGGATAGTGGTCTCAATGGAAATCTCTTTATTTCTATATTTATATAACATGCATTTAGATAAAAAATGAAAATAAGTCACTTTTTCATGCCATTTAACATGAACTTTACTTACAATTTGAAACGTTTCGTAGTACTTTTTGATAGCATCATGAGTAAATGCCACATCATAATTCTTTCTCCTTGTCCTGCCATCTTGCTTATTTGCATACTGTATACTTTTTGGTCCAATTATAATTTCAAGCAGCTTGAATAACTCAGCTATAAAATATCATTGAAATTCAATTTAATTGTTTAAATAAAGGTAAGCTCTTTTACGATGAAACTGTATACTTTTAATCAGGGGTTGAAATTGGTCCAAGATCTGTTACATCCTATTTTTTGTTTTGTTTATACCTTCCTGCAGGAAAGCTAGACCAGACAGAATTTCTATCTTTTACTAAATGCATTTCATTTTTCCTGTTCAGTCTGTTTTCTTCAAACAGTTGTAATAAAATCATTTAATCCAGTACATCAAAATTCTTTAGATATATGTTATTTGATAAACATGATAAATGGAATCTTAAATTGGTCCCCTAAATTACCGCTAGCCTTAATCTTTTGTCACATGACTGATTGCCTTAACAGATTGTGGTGGAAAATTCAAGTAAATTTTGTAACATTATTTGGCACAATGAGATGTTTTCAGGTTATCTTGGAAACTTTCACAACCAAAAAAAAAAAAAAAACCAAAAACCAAATGATAGAGAGTCCACAGAAGAAAAGAACAAAAAGGAATGGTTTGGTAAAGACCTGAATAAAAACTAAACAGAGAAATGTGAAACCTAAATTGACTATAAATTATTTTAGCTTCTGCTAACATGGCCAACATTGTTCAACTTCTATTTTCTACCTTTGATAAAAACAACTTAAAGATCTTAATATAGTATACAGTAACCCATAAAACTGTGAGAGTAAATGACTTACGAGGTCTGTCAAATACATTCTGGTGCTCTTTAAATAGATCAGCTGAGGCAATACTTGCCACAAACTGCTGTCCCATCCAAAATGATGCAATAGGTCCATACTGCTTGTGAATATCCAATAGGTATTCATGGAGACTCCCAGCCCTGCTAATGTCTGCTAAATTACCATCTCTAAACATGTAAACAATAATACTTGATTAATATACGGGTATATGCACATGTATATGGACCATAATCTGGTATTCGGCCTTTGGTTTCTTTTTGTATCCTTTTTTATAAGTTTTAAAACTTTAACTTTTATTCTGTGGGTTGTGTTGGTGTTAGAATAGTATTAATGGAACAATTGAGTTTTTCGAGAAAAAATTAATACATTTTGATTCACCGTTTACGTGACAGGAAACCAAACTTTATTTTCTTTATTTTGCACAATATATTTCAAAAGACATAAATGAACACCATTACTGGTGTTACTTGCTTCATGTTAATATTTAAAATCTATTCTCAATGTTAAATTAAAGTTTTTTTTAAACGCGACAGGAAACCATAAGAAACCAAAAGCATTTTTTTAGTTTTATTTTATTGCAAAATCTGCTTAAAATAATCTGAACAGTATACTTTCTCTTAAAATCCATCTTAAATGTAACAGTACCGGTATTATAAAACTCCTAAATATGTGCTTGTTTTGAAAACAATTAGTACAGATTATTCAGAAATTTCTATATTTTCTTTATTGATACAGGATACCATAATCGTTGTATCTTGATGCTTTAGCCAAAAAAATGTATTTATATTTGGTTTTGAAATTCCAGTTATATACAATTTATTCCAAATCATTGGCAATGTAAAATTCTATAAATCCAGTAAAGAAAAAAACTTTTAACTTGGAATTAAAATCTTTAAAATAGGCACCATGTGATATTTGTGACCTGTACACCATCTACATGGTTTCCACGTTTTAACCTACTTTAGTGGGCTAAAATCAATAAAGTACTTCCTTTCAAGTCATGCATGGTAAAAGTTTACTTCTAATTTGACAAGTTTATTGCATTTCTGAAAAGTGTTTGCAGAACATGATTAAAAAAAAAATAATTATAAATTGTGACAAAGATACCAACTTTGTACAATCCAAGTGTAACGGTATATTAACATGTATTTTTTATTAAATTATCTTTATTCACCTAAAATATCCAGTTATATTTACTGCTGAAGCAAAATCAATTCAACGAGCATCGGTACAATGATAAGAAACGTAATGTCGATTGAATTTTCCAAGGACCCTTTTTCATCGTTATCCGGAAACAAAGCATGCAAAGTGTGTTTTAACGTCCATCAAATCTGAAATCGATTTTGTCAAGTCATTGGGCATTTATTTTCACTCAAAATCGTATGAATAGAATAGAATAGAATAGAATATTTTTATTTCCCAAATTACAGGGCCCATAAAGGGCATAAAATCAGATACAATTGATTTACATAATTGGTAACAACAACAATAATAGAGGCATATACATATATATTTGGAATATAAGCATTGGTCAAAATCAAGCTAAAAACCACATATATATTGTGAATAAAAGAATAATAATGTATGTAACATTATGCACATAGGAAAAATAATAGACCCCCGGCGCGATCTCTTTGAAAATTGTATTTTCCTTTTTTAAACAATGTGAAACAAGTCTACAGAATATGCTTGCTAACATCCCGTTGGAAACAAAACCAATGTTTAGACCTAGTATTTCATATATATCCGGCCGTAAGCGCATGATCACATGTTAGTCACATGTTTCACGTATGACCGGAAATGATTAGAACTTAACGACAAAAACAATTTTAATAAAAAAAGGAAATATCTGGACTTCTGTTTCTTGTGAAATGTAACGCATAACGATTACGTCATTTACTAACTTAATTATTACTAAGAACAAAACTAGAATGTAAATCATCTCTGATTTACCTGTTTGAACATCTCGCGAGAGTTCATATTTGCATATTGTTGTAAAGAATTCTTTTACAACAAAGCAGATAACACCATCTAAAATTTGCGTTACGAAATCGGAAACCAAAGTAACGCTAGTGTTCTTACACCTGCTACAGAAATACTTATAGTTCTCGGCATTTTCTTCTGACTATTCTTATTGGTCGATGTTCTTTATTATTTGAAAGCAAAAGTTACGATTTTGCAGGCAACGATTATCGTTAAATTTACCAGCGTAACACACTTCGTAAGCGAAAATAACCCTAAGAAACGACAGAAAAGCGGCCGGATAAACTGAAACATTTGTTTATTTCAAATTCTCTCTAAAGCACCTTTATTTTAATAGAAATAATAGCATTTGATGGTGGAGCAACAACTTCTCTCACCAAAATACAATATTTTATCACTTTTCTATCGTTATCGGAAACGGTCCCAATATCAAATTATGGTCCATATCAAAATCAGTCCAAAGGTATTAAAAGTATCTAGAATGTCTAACAATGTCTAATGTCATGATTTCAATATTTCTCAGTTTAAGTATTTTCTTTTATTTGTCATGTTTGTGGTGTCACAGAATAGAAGTTCCTTTATAATATAAGTTCCAAAAGGAAAATACACTGTATATTCTGGAATATTATTTCCACAGGAATATATATTACAGTATATGTTCATTAACAGAATAAATGGTATAGAATATTTGTTCCAATAGGAATAGATATTATGACAATGTTTATAACAAAGTTTCCATTAGAACTTCTGTTAGGTGGAACAAATGTACGTTGACAGTTGTAGCATTTAGTATTTTTTTTGTTTATACTGTTTTGAAAATTGGATTGCATGTACAATGTTGGATAGCAGATAGTTTCTAGAAAGTTAGGCCAAACAAAAAAAGTATGTGTGTTTAATGTTACATGCTGAAAAAAAGGATAGGTAGGTAGGTAGGTATTTTTTTTTACATTGAGTCTATCATGTAAAAGGGAGTAACATTGTGACTTTAACAGTGCTTTATCAAAAATGGCCTAAAAAACTTTAGGGTAGGGGATAAAAATTAGGATAGGTATGGGATTGGGTACAGTAAACACATAATCTCAATTTTTTTTGGCCTTATACTTACTCTTTTGTAGTGGGATCCGGACCAGGGATTGAACTTGGCTTGGATGATCCCTGAAATAAAATTCCAAAATTTATAGTTAAATTAAAACACAAAAGGATAGCGTACTATTACACTAGTTTGGATTGAACAGTGTTAAGTTAAAATCAAATTTTATAATCATAAGGCAGACAATCTTACTTGATCTCAAAAGAAAGCATATCCATACATATATACTATTTATTACATGTATCATGTGTACAAATTTCTTTTAAAATGTAATATTCCAAGTTGTTTTAGGAAGCTCCTTTAAACATATATATTATATATATTTATTAACCAACTAAGTACATTATTGCCAAAAATGAATTGTTATTAAAAAAAACATATTTTCTGTAATGGCCCTGTTTTTCTGTAATGGCCCTGTTTTTTTCTGTAATGGTTTTGTTTTTCTGTAATGGCCCTGTTATTTCTGTAATGGCCCTGTTTTTCTGTAAAGGCCCTGTATTAATGCCCAACTTGTCTGTATTAAGACCAGTTAGGGTTTTTAATAAAGTTAATAAAATTAAGCTGTAAAGAGTACTTTTTGTATTTTATGCAATTTAGTAACCAGCAACAAACATTAAAGAACCATATAAAGGGATCACTGTTCATCCTGTTTTGAACACATAACTTCTTTCAACTTAATATCTTGGATATTTGGTATATTTAAAGCTTGATCATGGTGAAGTACAAATTATTTTCAAACTAAACTGTCATTAAAAGAGTAAGAGAGTACATCAAGTTGGCAGCAACACATACACTTTTTTCAGTTGGTTAATAAATGTATTAAGAAATGGGTGTTTCTATAATGGCCCTGTTATATGTACTTGGTCAGTAATAATGACCTCGGATGTCTGTAATGGCATTGCCTCTGGCCATTACAGACTTCCTCAACCATTATTACAGACCTTGGACATATAACAGAGCCATTATAAAAATACCAATTCATTAATACTATAATAAAATAAACATTCATGATTACAACTTTTATAATAATTTTGTTCTTTAATACATGTACCTGAAATAATCAAAGTGCTGGATAGCACCTCTGGAAAGTTTGCAACTGTATATATGTGTATTATTTCAAATAGGTTATAGACGTGTATTGTTTAAAATATGTATTTAATCACAGTTTTGATTTTTCAAACTAATCCATTGTCTCGCCAGCAATTTCAAAAAATCACTTTTTATGCCTCATTTATGAGCATTATGTTTTCTGGTCTGTGCGTCCGTTCATCCGTCCGTTCGTCTGTCTGTCCCATTCAGGTTCAAGTTTTTGGGCGAGGTAGTTTTTTATGAAGTTGAAGTCCAATCAATTTGAAACTTAGAACACACCCGTCATATTGCGGGTCCGTGACTGAATTAAAGTATATAACTATGCGTGAGCCTTATTTTAGTATTGGGATTGTCATCTGATAAAGTCATGCCGATTATAAGATGCACAGTTTTCTCTGCTTTCAAAATCTTTCTGTTTGAACCCGTCGACCTGAAACTTATCAATTATTGGTAATATTAATCATTCGGAAAACAAAAGGTTTGGAATGGAGTACTTTTTAATCAACAGCATTGTCCTATATTTATTAATTTAGTTATAAATAAAGTTGAATTCTTTGATTCACTGTTTTATGTCATGCCCGCTAACAAATTGAAAACTGTACCTATACGCCTTATTTTAAGTCCAGATTTTTAGTATTCGTATTGTCATCTTAGAAAGTCTTACTGCTTAAAATACTACAATAGGGAACAATTTGACAATGATTGAATTTATTTAATAGTGTCAAACCTGTGATTATAACCCGTGTACATAGCAAAATCCGAAATACACAGTTTGGTGGTGCAGCTGTCAGATGAGAAACGTACAGATAAGGTAATAGGTAACAGGTGAATATACTATTGGTATCGGTATCGGATTCCATTTTCACGGTCCACTGAACATAGAAAATGATAGTGCACTTTTTTACTAAAGCCGGTATTTACTTGTCCTTGGCGTGAGACATAAGCCATATAATTATCGATTATTTTATATTCTATCACCTGTGTATCGTTAAAATAAATCAAACCATTATCACTGGTCAATTATCCGACAACTTGGTCAAATATCAACTTGTACTCGCATACCGGACTCTTTCGGTACACTCGGTCTTTTACTTATTCAATAATAAACAGCTGTAAATATCGTACATAGTAAAAAAATAGTGCAGGAAAATGTTCATACATGAAATATTTGTGAATGAAACGCTGTCTCGCGTAGATTTCTTTTGATTTTCTCTTCAGCCAATGGCCGATCCGCAAAGTAGTGTTTGTGATATTAATTTTTAAAATGAAGTTAAATTCATCTGAATTGTCCGTGAACATTCATTCCTTTTTTATTCAAGCTGTAATCTTTTCAAAAAGAGTAGCAACTCAAAATATCCAAGAATCAGAATTCGAACACTAGTACTCCATTATCTTGGAGCAGAACATTGCAATAGTCTGTCTCACCGGAAGTTAAGGCCGACGCCTAAGGAAAGTAGCTATAGCAAGCTATAGCAAACTTTCCAAAAAAATAATATATAGCAGATCTGTGGCTTTCTAAATTGTAGGATAACCGTCCTGCTAAATGTTTCTCCAAATCCACTGTGCTTTACAGAAGATTGGTGTTTGCTTTTTATGTTTACTATACAGGAAATTAATATTTTCATGCTAAACACTTCAGTATTTAAATTTTTAGGTTCTTTTTAATAAAATGATGTGAAAACTAAATTGCATTGTAGTGTTTTGGGAAAAATTGGGAAAAATTCAACACAAAAATCTATGCAATAACTGTGATAACTGTTGTATTTATTGAGGTCGAAATTGATTTAAATTCTAAGAACAATCTAATGGGTGGAATCAGAAAAAATGAAGCAAAAGTGTGACATGGGGGGTCCAATTTCAAACTTAATATTTTGTATTTCTTTTTGTCTTGCCCTATTACCAATACTTTAAATTTTATAATTCCAAAGTTTCAGGCCATACGAAACAGACACATTGAATAATCTTAAATTTTAATAGCATACATCTCAAAAATATTTAACAGAAACCATACTACTTAAAAACAAGTTTGGTAATAAAACAGTCAAGAAAACATTGCTCAGACCTTTTCCAAATGAAAGTCAATATAAAAAGGAAAATTTTAAAACCAAAATTTCCATCTTTTCTGCTAAATCATATAATAACAATCAAATTGAATAGCTTAATTTGAAAAAAATAATAGTAACTAGTGATTGAAGTTTTTGCCAATAAAAAGAATCTTAATATATTTCAGTTACAATAGTAAACTTTGAAAGCCGTGAGATTTTGTGATCATTTGCAAAAATCAAAATGTCATTTCATTGTACCGTTTTAATGTAATTGTATGTAGAAAAAGCCTTCTATTTTCAGTATTTTGTCACACTCCTGACATATTTTATAAAGATTGAAAAATGCTTTAAACTTTCACAAAAAATCACTAAACACATTGCTATATCATTGATTTCAATTTCTGATATCTTTACCCATAGAACAGGACTTTCTTTTTAGGACCATTTAAAAAAAACACAAAGAGAGGCACCCCAAAATGTCAGGAGTGTGACAACTGTCTTTAAACATCTACCAAAGAATACAAAGGACTTAAATGTTTTATTTTTTTTATTTTTCAGAAGTGGCTATTCCAAAGAGAAGAAAAAAAATCATTACCACTGTGATATGTTTATATCATAGATGTGGGAGTGCATTATATATGTCAGGAGTGTGACGCTTTTTTAAGGCATTTTCTGTCAATTCATAATTTCACAAGAACATAGTATTATATTAGTTCCACAAGTTTCTTTGTGTAAGAAATGTTAAAACCAAGTAATATTCATATCATTTACCTCTTAAATGTGTTATTTATCATGATTGTTTTGGCACAATCAGTTTTAATTAGTCATTTTTCTATTTTTTGTGCACTGAGTAATGCAAATTTATCAAAGGAAATAAGTGTGTACAACTATAATATCATATAGGAAAGTGAGGAAATGAATTTTGTACAAAATAGAACAATTATTTTGATTTAAAATGGTATATTTAAAGATGTTTCAAGGATTAACCATTCAGATGTAATTCGTCACACTCCTGACATGAATTTAACAATTTAAGAAAAATATGAAAATTAGCTTTATTTTTAGGACAGATAATTGAAAGACAGCTAGTAAAATGAAGAAACTTTTGGTAAACCTTCCATTCCTTAAAACATCTACCAGATTTGCTGAAATAAGCAGGGCAAAATTTTCTAGAAGAAATGATTCAAAGAAAGAGACTTCGAATGAGAGAACTCGCAAATACTGGCTGAATCTGAAATTAAAAATTGATCAGCAGAAGTTGGACCATCTTAAAATAAAAACCTATAAAACCAAGCTAACAAAAAAAAGCTTAAAGAAAGAAGAACTTCAAATTCCAAATTTTATAAACAATATAAAGAAAAACAAAGGCAGTGGCAGAGAAACAGTAGAAAAAAAGGAAGAAAGATAAAAAAGAAGTTGGGTTGAATAAGGACTTAGAATCGAACAAAAACAGCTCAAAAATTAAAATGAGAACAGATCTGTGACTGTGTCAGATTCCAGATCTACAGTGAGAAAACCTGCACAACAAACAAGAAAACAATTGCCACAAAACAAAAATGCTTATAAATGATCCCTTCTAGAAGGCCCTTCTGGGTGTAGCATTTTTTATGATGTGTTTCAAAGAACTCGTCCAAGCATTTGGGTTTTGTGGCAGTTGTTTTCTTGTGTGTTGTGCAGGTTTTCTCACTATAGATCTGGAATCTGACACAGTTACAGATCTGTTCTTTGAATTTTTGAGCTGTTTTTGTTCGATTCTAAGTCCTTATTCAACCCAACTTCTTTTTTATCTTTCTTCCTTTTTTTCTACTGTTTTTTATACGACCGCAAATTTTGAAAAAATTTTCGTCGTATATTGCTATCACGTTGGCGTCGGCGTCGTCGTCGTCGTCGTCGTCCGGCGTCTGAATACTTTTAGTTTTCGCACTCTAACTTTAGTAAAAGTGAATAGAAATCTATGAAATTTTAACACAAGGTTTATGACCATAAAAGGAAGGTTGGTATTGATTTTGGGAGTTTTGGTCCCAACATTTTAGGAATAAGGGGCCAAAAAGGGCCCAAATAAGCATTTTCTTGGTTTTCGCACCATAACTTTAGTTTAAGTTAATAGAAATCTATGAAATTTTGACACAACGTTTATGACCACAAAAGAAAGATTGGGATTGATTTTGGGAGTTTTGGTTTCAATAGTTTAGGAATAAGGGGCCAATAAAGGGCCCAAATAAGCATTTTTCTTGGTTTTTGCACAATAACCTTAGGTTAAGTAAATGGAAATCTATGAAATTTAAACACAATGTTTATGACCACAAAAGGAAGGTTGGTATTGATTTTGGGAGTTTAGGACCCAAATAAGCATTTTTCTTGGTTTTCGCACTATAATGTTAGTATAAGTAAATACAAATCTATGAAATTTAAACACAAGGCTTATGACCATAAAAGGAAGGTTGGTATTGATTTTGGGAGTTTTGGTCCCAACAGTTTAGGAAAAAGGGGCCCAAAAGTCCAAAATTAAACTTTGTTTGATTTCATCAAAATTGAATAATTGGGGTTCTTTGATATGCCGAATCTAACTGTATATGTAGATTCTCAACTTTTGGTCCCGTTTTCAAATTGGTCTACATTAAGGTCCAAAGGGTCCAAAATTAAACTTAGTTTGATTTTGACAAAAAATGAATCGGTTGGGTTCTTTGATATGTTGAATCTAAAAATGTACTTAGATTCTTGATTATTGAAGTTTTTTTGGTCCAGTTTTCAAATTGGTCTACATTAAGGTCCAAAGGGTCCAAAATTAAACTTTGTTTGATTTCATCAAAAATTGAATCCTTGGGGTTCTTTGATATGCCAAATCTAACTGTGTATGTAGATTCTTCATTTTTGGTCCTGTTTTCAAATTTCAAATTCTACATTAAAGTCCAAAGGGTCCAAAATTAAACTAAGTTTGATTTTAACAAAAATTGAATTCTTGGGCCTCTTTGATATGCTGAATCTAAACATGTACTTAGATTTTTGATTATGGGCCCAGTTTTCAAGTTGGTCCAAATCAGGATCTAAAATTATTATATTAAGTATTGTGCAATAGCAAGTCTTTTCAATTGCACAGTATTGTGCAATGGCAAGAAATATCTAATTGCACAATATTGTGAAATAGCAAATTTTTTTTTAATTAGAGTTATCTTTCTTTGTCCAGAATAGTAAGCAAGAAATATCCTATTTGTGCAATAGCAAGAATTTTTTTTAATTGGAGTTATCTTTCTTTGTCCAGAATCGACTTAAATCTTTGTTATATACAATATACAATGTATATACACTTTTTACTACCAACTGATAAATTTAAATAATCTTTACCATTCAGTGATAACAAGCAGTTTTTTTACATCTTAATATTTTATGATGTATTTAAATGAGAAGTTATTGTTGCAAACTCCATTAGAAATTTGAATTGATATCAGTTTTGAAAAAGGGAAACGGGGATGTGAAAAAAAAGGGGGGGGGTTAAATTTTTCTCATTTCAGATTTCATAAATAAAAAGAAAATTTCTTCAAACATTTTTTTGAGAGGATTAATATTCAACAGCATAGTGATTTGCTCAAAGGCAAAAAAAACCTTTTAAGTTCATTAGACCACATTCATTCTGTGTCAGAAACCTATGCTGTGTCAACTATTTAATTTTAGATTTAAAAAGTTTGAAGAAGAAATCTTTAATTGATTTGTAAAATCTTGGCATTTGTTTTGTGTAAAAAAAAACCATGTAATGTCAAAAATTTGATCACAATCCAAATTCAGAGCTGTATCATGCTTGAATGTTTTGTCCATACTTGCCCCAACTGTTCAGGGTTCGACCTCTGCGGTCGTATAAAGCTGCGCCCTGCGGAGCACCTGGTTTGCTACTGCCTTTGTTTTTCTTTATATTGTTTATCAAATTTGGAAATCAAAGTTCTTCTTTCTTTAAGCCTTTTTTTGTTAGCATGGTTTTGTAGTTTTTTATTTTGTTTAAGATTGTCCAACTTCCTCTGATAATTTTTTAATTTTATATTCAGCCAATATTTGCGGGTTTTCTCTTTCCAAGTCTCTTTCTTTGAATCATTTCTTCCAGATAATTTTGCCTGGCTTATGTCAGCAAGTCTAGTGGATGTTTTAAGGAATGGAAGATTTACCAAAAGTTTCTAAATTACTAGCTGTCTTTCAACTATCTGTCCTAAAAATAAAGCTAATTTTCATATTTTTCTTAAATTGTTAAATTCATGTCAGGAGTGTGACGAATTACATCTGAATGGTTAATCCTTGAAACATCTTTAAATATACCATTTAAATTCAAAATGATTGTTCTATTTTGTACAAAATTCATTTCCTCACTTTCCTATATGATTTTATAGTTGTACACACTTATTTCCTTTGATAAATTTGCATTACTGTGCACAAAAAATAGAAAAATGACTAATTAAAACTTATTGTGTCAAAACAATCATGATAAATAACACATTTAAGAGGTAAATGATAGGAATATAACTTTGTTTTAACATTTCTAACACAAAGAAACCTGTTGAACTTGTCCTTGTGAAATTATGAATTGACAGAAAATGCCTTAAAAAAAGCATCACACTCCTGACATATATAATGCACTCCCACATCTATGATATAAACGTATCACAGTTGTAATAAAAATTTTTCTTCTCTTTGGAATAGCCACTACTGAAAAATAAAAAAGAAGGACATATTTAAGTCCTATGTATTCTTTGGTACATGTTTAAAGACAGTTGTCACACTCCTGACATTTTTGGGTGCTTGTATAGAAGTTAATCCAATATGTGAATTATGCACCTCAGGATGTCTGTATAGCCTTTTATGGATAGCTTATACATGTATACAATAAATACTTACCAGTTTTACACACAAATACTCCTTTAAAATACAACCATAACACTTTAATTTAGAAATTATCAAATTTTGCCAATATTAATTTTTGGTACATACCTTTTCACAATGTATATTTATTTACATAATATTTGTGCAATGATAACACCAATCTATAATCTACAAAACCTAGTATTGAAGAATGATTATAAACCATCTTCATATACATGCATTCATCATAATAATTTTTACTCAACATGTAAATTATTAAAAAAAAATCCTGTCACACAAAAAGCGTCACACTCCTGACAAATTTGACATGTATTTTTAATAAAACTTTTGGCTGGTACAAGATATCTAAATGAAATTTGGCTGCAAGTTAGCTGGTATTGAACTTGTTGGTTTGACATTTAATTTACTTTCCTAAATATAATGGGGGAAACAATATGCCCCAATATGTTAAAATCTTCATTTTTTCTGATTCCACCCTAATACTTTTAAATTAATATACATTCTGGATAAATTATTTTATTTATTGAACAATATCTAAAATTTTCAATAAAATTAAATATGTGTTTCTACAAAAATGTTCTAAGACTTATTGGGTTGGTAATATATATATATGTGAATAATTTAATTTTGGATGTAACACGTCTTCTGATTGGCTGACGTTATTTCGTTATGAGCCCATAGACATAAATATTCAAATTTTAAAGTAAATTTGGATTTTATTAGATAAATACTTACCATCATAAATTCTGAGTGTAACCCCAATTGCGTCATAGGTCAGATGGAAAATCCCTACTAAAAATAAACGTACTCTCACTGGTCCGGACATATACCCCTGTTTGCCCAT